>NW_028270160.1:6742227-6919848 GCF_037043375.1 Chiloscyllium plagiosum
TCACTAAACTCAAATCATCCAGTTATTCTCACATTGATGCTTGGGAAGTTGCTACATACAAATTTGTTCAAAGTGTGTTTCAAAAATGCTTAATTAAGTGTAAAGTGCTTTGCGACACTGAGGTCAGGAAAGACGATGGACAGTTTTGCTTTATTCCACCTTTGCTGAGGTTTGAAGTATTTTTTAAAGGTTAATTTCTACCAGAACCTCTCTGCAATTTTCTCTCTCAGCTACTTAACTGAAGCCCACAATCTATTGAAAAGAAAGCAAGTTGAAAGGATTCCAGAGGGAGACATTATTTAAATACATTAGACATTCAAATGAAAATGCCACTACAGTCATTCCCCCCTCCCCCCAAGTCTAATATACAAAACCACAGAAAGGCATATGTGTCTAATGCAGAGCTTATTCTGATATTAATTACCTTGTGTAAGAGATGGCACAAACTGTGGAAAATGAGGTATAATGAAGGAACAGGAAGGTTAAAAGCTTGACCTGCAATTACTTCATCCTTGAACAAATGAGTCTCGTAAATAACCCACTTCAATCATCAGCCCTTCTCTGTAAAGTGCCATGTGATTGTTGATCAATATTTAAAATTAATGGGTTTTCACTGTGTTTAAGTTTAGCAGAGGGGCTTGGGAGCCCATCCAACCTGAACGTTAACTTATATGTACTACTTAATCATTTATATGGTAATAAAAAGAGGAAGTGCTTGACAGAAATAGATTACAAGGAGATGAAAAGTGTAAATCTTTTGAGACCTCTGCAAGCAGCAAGTTAATGTCAAACACCAAGACGGGGAAATTGAGCCATTTCCTGAGCCAGCAGTGTCTGCCAAGACCCCACACTGACTGAGTCAAACAGTGTGGTGCTGGAAAAGCACAGCCATTCAGGCAGCATCCCAGGAGCAGGAGAATTTCTGATGAAGGGCTTATGCTCAAAATGTCAATTCTCCTACCCCTCGGACGCTGCCTGACTGGCTGTGCTTTCCCAGCACCACACTCTCAAATCAGATTCTCCAGCATCTGCAGTCCTCACTTTCTCCCCACTGACTGAGGTAACCATATGTGGCCATAAGACCCCATGAGCAAAAGTAGGCCATTCAGTCCATCTTGCTTGTCTCACCATTCAACAAGTCAATCTGATCATCCTCAACTCCACTTTCCTGCCTTGTCCCTATTACCGTCCATTCCCTTACTAAGTAAAACCTATCTATCGTTGCCATGAATATACGTCAATGACCCAGCCCCATGTGGTAATGAATTTTGCAAATTCAGGGACGGGTAATAAATGCTGGCCCAGCTGGTGATGTCTAAGTGTCATGAAATAGTTTTACTTTCAAATCCAGATCTTGTTGGATCATTCCCTTACCCTGGGCAATGGAGAGAGAGCGAGAGAGTGCAGAAACTACAGTGATTTGGAAAACCAGCTAAAGAATCATATTCTGACCAGGATACAATGCAGAAGGACTGGAGGGGTGGGGGGCGGGATTGGGGAGTTAATAGGAAACATAACAGAAAAAATATTTACTTACATTCTTGAGGGTACTTTAAGTGTTTATTTCTGACTTAGTGCTAGTGACATAATTGGCTTCGGTTTTAATTTCAGGAGACTCCCCTGTTCAACCTTAATAACTTGTGATTCTTTTCTACAACTAGGTCTTAGAATTCCCCACAGTGGGAAGCAGGCCATTCGACCCATTAAGTCCACACCCAACCTCCAAAGAACATCCCAACCATCTCCTCGATTCTCCTGCTCCTCGGATGCTGCCTGACCTGCTGTGCTTTTCCAGCTCCACACTCTTCGACTCTGATCTCCAACATCTGCAGTCCTCACTTCCTCCTATGACCCTAATCCACCTAACCTATGGGAGGAAACCCACGCAGACAGGGGGAGAAGGTACAAAATCCACACAGACAGTCGCCCGAGGCTGAGTGTCAGAGTGCTACTGACTTCTTCTACAGGTATGTGTTATAACCTTCAATGGAAAATAAAAGCACAATGCAGTTTGCAGAAAAATATGGAAACATTATTGTTCATTGACTCATAGGTTGCAGACGTTGCTGGTTGGGTCAATTGCCGTCCCTAATTGCCCCTTGAGAAAGTGGGGGTGAGCTGCCATCCTGAACCACTGCTGTCTGTGTGCTGTGGGTTGACCCGCAATGCCTTTAGGGAGGGAATTCCAGGCTTTTGACCCAGCGACACTGAAGGAACGATGATATATGTCCAAGTCAGAGTGGTCAGTGGCAAAAGCTGGTTGAAGTTTGAGGCTCCCTTCCTCAGGTGTTTTTTAAACTACAACAAACATTAATTGTAAACTGGAGACTGACAGACCTTTCTAACTAAAAGCTATAACAGGATAGGAGGCAAGGACAAGTCTGTGGAGTTAGGTCTCAGAGCAGCCCATGAGCTCACTCTGATCAGCTCAAGTAGCTAACTGGTCATCACCTGTTCCCAAGTCATCAATAACAGGACTGAGTTAAAACTAAACAAACACAGGCTCCTCAGGGTGACTCACCATTACTGGCCCTGCTGGTCTTAATTTTAAACAAAAATACAGCTCCTGTCTTTGCTTTAGCACCTTAATTACTCCTTAAAAATACCCTTTTGTCCTGAGGAATCCAACTGCAAGTTTCCATTCTCAAAGTCATTAATTTTTTACAAGGACGTGATTCACAGACTCAACTGCTGAGCCATGAGACTGGCACTGTAATATTTCTATGTAGGGGTAAAATAAAAGGCATATCCGAAAAGAAATCCATGTGATACAGCTCCCAATCATTGAAGCCCACAGTGAAAAGACTGAATTTATATTTTTTTAATCTGTCTCTTTAAAACCGCTTCCCAGGGGTGTAAAATATAGCGCACACCAGCAGGATCTAATGAGCATTAGAGTCGAAGAGTGTGGTGCTGGAAAAGCACAGCCAGCTCGGCAGTATTCAAGGAGCAGGAGAATTGTCCTTTCAGGCATAAGCCCTTCATCAGAAATGAGGCTCCTCGGATGCTGCCTGACTTGCTGCGCTTTTCCAGCACCACACTCTCGACTCTGATCTCCAGCATCCGCAGTCCTCACTTTCTCCTCATGAGCATCAGTGAAGTTTAGGTTCCCAAATCAGGCTGACCATCCGAGATGAAGAACCGGATTTCCCCGTACAAAGGGGACACTGTCCCGTTTCTCATGGTTTTCCAGGTCTGCCTTGTATCCCTTGAACACTCGACAGCTTTCAGCTGCACTGGCTAAAAAAAGCAGCATTCTCTGGTGTTATTACACAGCAAGATCCCTGAACACGTACAGCAGCAAGTTCAAAGACCGGTCCTGGTCTGAGGGGTGACCTTTTAGAGGTTTATAACATCGTGAGGGGCATTGATAGGGTGAATAGGCAACGTCTTTTCCTCAGGGTGGGGGAGTTCAGAACTAGAGGGTATGGGTTTAAGGGGGGGAAGGAAAAGTTTTAAAAGGGATCTGAGGGGCAACTTTTTCACTCAGAGGGTGGTACGTGTATAGAATGAGCTGCCAGAGGATGTGGTGGAGGCTGGTACAATTGCAATGGTATATGAATAGGAAGGGTTTGGAGGGATATGGGCTGGGTGCTGGCAGGTGGGACTAGATTAGGTTGGGATATCTGGTCGGCATGGACGGGTTGGACTGAAGGGTCTGTTTCCATTCTGTCCATCTCTATGACTATTTGAAAATTCCATACCACAGACACTAAGTTCACCTTTCCATTTGGGCTCTCTTTTTAAAAAACATGTTATTAACAAACTTGCAGTAAAAACAGTGGAGTCCCACAGTGTAGCAGCCTCAGGTTCTTACAATTTACGTCAATGTCAGGTTTTTAGAGAGTAACCTGGTGAAGGACTATGGAGAGAGTGAGCAAGAAGGTGGAACTGGGGCTGAGACCAGATCTGCCATGATTGTATCAAGTGGCGGAAGAGGCCCGAGGGGCTGAATGGCCTCCTCCTGCTCTTAGTCCCTTTGTTCTGATGGGGAGAGCCGAGGCATGGCGGCTAAATTGTAGACACTAGTGAGGATAATTAGGAAAGTATTTTATAAAGAGGATGTAAAAGATGATGCAAATGGATACAGATAAATTGAGCAAAAACCTGGCAGATGAACTATCAAGAGGAACATAAAAGGCAAGGTTCACTCATAAATAGAGAATGACTGCACAAGTCTGCCTCAGAAGGCACTGAAGACAGTGTCATGAAATATTTTTAACGCACAGATTGTTAGTTTCTTGTTAGGCAGGGAATCAAAGGTTAATTGCGTAGCGGAAATGTGAAATTCAAACCACAAACACATCATCATGATCTTACCAAGTGGTACAGCAAGTCTGAGGGGCCGAATAGCCTACTTGGAGTAGGCCTGTATGTTTGTAAACACAGACTCACCACATGGACCCAGTGAACCTGACAGAGTGGGAGCTCTGCTAGCAGCTGTTTCCCAATTTGCTCCTTGTAGCCACCGCCCCCTCCCCCCACACCCACCCCAACATCCCCCCAGTAAGGAGCTGTCTACCAGAGAAGGCCGAGCAGTTAGTGTGTCCAGACAGATGCTGGTGTTTAACACAGGACGGAGAATCACATCTCAGTTTGAGTGATGCATCACAGAAATGTTTCTGCACAATGTTGGAATTATAATAAACAAGTTTAACAAGTTCTGTTTCAAAGAAAACAGGAATGTAATGGGAACACTCTCCAATAGCGCACTAAAAATAGCAGCCAGAGCAAAATAAAACTGGTGTCTGCGGTGTGTCTGTGTCAGTGTCTGTAGTGTCTGTTTGTGTCCTGAGTGTGTGTCTGTGTCTGTAGCATGTGTCCGTGTCTGTGGCGTGTGCCCGTGCCCTGAGTGTGTGTCTGCGGTGTGTGTGTGTGTGTTGCTTTCTGCTCTGGGGTGGGGAGCTCAGGCTGCATCGTCAGGCTCATCATGTCTCACTAGGCCCCTGCAATCAGAGCTGGACTTTAAAATATATCCGATAGCTCCCTTTCAAAACCACTTGCAAAAACCTACAAGCTGAAAACCAGACCAGTATTTTCATTCACATTGTTAACAGAGTGATAGTTCTTACAGTAATGGCTTAGTGACAGCAAAGCAATTACACAAAATCCTGTCTTAACAGCACAATCTGGAGAAATAGGCCCAACTTTTGAAACTTATTCTTTCACAGGAGGTGATGTTTATTAACACTTCCCTGCTCTCCAGGGCAATTAAATTACAGGTCTGGAGTCATATGTAGGTGAGATAACAGAAGGACTGTCCATTTCCTGTCCTGAAGGGGCATTAATGAACCAGAGGGGTTTCTGGTACAATTGACGATCACGGGGACTCGTTTCTAGTTCCAGATTTTTAAAGTGATTAAAATTCTGCCAGAGGCTGTGTTGGGATTTGAACCTCCATCCCTAGAGACTCAACTAAGTCTCCTGGGTGACCAGTCAGAGCCTATGGCGGAAGAAGAGTTCCACCTTGTGGGGGGTATGGATGGGCCTTGTTGAGGTGGAAGCAGAAGGGCATGAACGTGAGCCCTTTACTAAGGGACACCGCTCGGTCTCAGAGAGTTCGAGGTCACGGGAGGGGGAAAGCGGTGAATATGTGGTCAGCCTACAGCCTGGAGAATTCACCATTGAGTGCTCCAATGTCAAATAACCTTCCTACCCATTCCCCCGACTCTCTTTCCCCTCCCTTACCCCCCAGTAAGGTTCTGTGGGGGGACAGGGAGATCTACATATGCTGCCCACCTTCAAAAGAAAAAATTAGGGGAAATGATTTACCCAGTCGAGCAAGTGAATGCACGCAGTTAAACAAGGCACAGTGACACAGAGAGCAGCTCAAGACTATAGCTCCTGACCTCAGTCGGATAACCTGAGAGGAGACCTCTCTGGAAAGTGGGAAAACCAGAAGCTGGGCAGAAATAGGTGAACTTTATATCGGCCTGTGAGTGAAGACCTCCTGTCAGCTTCTGGACATGCCGGGAGGTCAGCATTCAACAGGCACAGCTCTGATTCCTCAGCGTCCATTTCCATCACTGACACTCTCTCTCCCTCTCTTTCCTCCTCTCTCTCCCTCCCTCTCTTTCCCCCTCTCTCTTGCACCAGAAGCCAGTTGCTGCAAATTTAGAAACCCGCACAGTGAGATTCAACCCTGTACTTTCTGCCCCTCGGAGTAAATCTTGGGAAGTCACATTCTGGGAACCTCTTCGTACTGCACCACAGGCTCTGTGAGGGGACACGGGCCAATTTAAAGCTCCTCACAAACCAACCGATTTAAGCACAAAAAGAGAATAAAAACACGTGCTTCTTTTGTTACTTTTTGCAAAAAAAGAACTTCTTTCTCCACATTAACCGAGTGAAGGGGGAGACTGAACAAATGTTTTTGCTGACCGATTAAACTGCGAGGGTATGGGTTCCAGACTTTAATCAATAACTTTCCAACAGGTTACTTTACTACAATATAATTAAAATATCCCCCGGTTGAAAAAGAACAGATTGCAAATGCCAGAGCCAAACAAGAAAGAACGTTAATTTGTATAGCACCTTTTGGGATTGCAGAATTTTCCAAAGAGCTTGACAGCCAATGAAATACTTTCTGTTTTAGCACAGTCATTGCTGTAATGCATATCCAATTTATACACAGCAAGCTCCCACAATGTGACACTGACCAGATAATCAGGTTTCAGAGACTGGTTGATACAAATAATCGGGAAGGACATGGATCTCCTTCAAATTCTACCTTACAATCTTTCACAGCCACCACAGAAAGCAATAGGACATCAAGGTGTAACAGCATGGAAACAGACCCTTTAATCTGACCAGTCCGCACTGACCATGTCCCCAAACTAAACCAGTCCCACCTGCCTGCTCCTGGTCCATATCCCTCCAAACCTTTCCTGTTCATGGACTTATCCAAATGTCTCTTAACTGTACCCACATCCACCACTTCCTCTGGAATTTCATTCCACGAACCACTGTATGTAAAAAAAAGTTGCCCCTCATGTCTTTTTTAAAATCTTTGCTCTTCATGTTAAAATATTCCTCCTGGTTTTGAAATCCCCCCACCCAGGAGAAAAGGTACCTGCCATTCACCTTATGATTTTATAAGCAACAATAAAGACATCCACTTCAGGGAAAGTTGGGTCCAATCATTCTAAGGTTCAGGTTAATGCACTGGAGAACCTGGGTTCAAATCTTACCCTAGCTGCACTTTACTGACTCACCCTGGGGCTGAGCAGAAGCTGATAGCCAAGTTCCGTATCCATGACGACAGCCTCAACAGTGATCTTGGGTTGATGTCACGCTACATGTGAGCCCACCACACTGTCCAGTGTCTGTAAAATCTTCCTTACTGTCCTGTTTTGGCACCATCATTTTGATAACTCATTATGATTTTTTCTACCTTAATTAGTTTGTACAGTTTTGGATTACTTATTACTTTAGCAAGACCCTCAGAATGTGACTTTGTACCTGACATGTTATTCCAGCCATTTAATTTGTCTCCAGCACCACCTTATTTTTAATGTTTTGTATTTATCGCTCTGCTTCATTAGTGGTCTCGAGGGAGGGAAATCTGAATGTGGTTGATACAAAACCGTGCTCTACAGAAACTCAGTGTGAGGACAATTGGGGTGGGATTTTATTTACATTGAAACCACTCTTCAGCTTTTCTGAGGTTATTGTTGGTCTGTGTCCGTGAATTGGTTGGTTTCTGAGAGTTGCTCTGGGAAATGGAGAGTATAGAAGCTGAAACACTGCAAGTGATACCCTATCCCCAGAATGACAATGTAACACCACCTCAGAACAATTGCCCAACTCTTGTCTCAAGTCTCTGAATTAGAGTCATAGAGATTATAGCACGGAAACAGACCCTTTGGTCCAACTCGTCCATGCCAACCAGATATCCTAGTTTAAAAATGTGCTGGAAAACACAGCAGGCCAGGCAGCATCCGAGCAGCAGGAGAATTGACGTTTCCGGCATAATCCCTTCTTATGCTTACGCCCGAAATGTCAATTCTCCTCCTGCTCGGACGCTGCCTGGCCTGCCGTGTTTTTCAGCATCACATTTTTCAACTCTGGTACTCCAGCATCTGCAGTCCTCACTTTCTCCAACCAGATATCCTAACCTAATCTAATCCCATTTGCCAGCACTTAGCCCACATCCCTCTGAACTCTTACTATTCATATATCCATTCCAGATGCCTTTTAAATACAGTAGTTGTAAGCAGTTCATTCCATACACACACCACACTCAGTGAAAAAGTTGCCCCCTGAGGTCCCTTTTATATCTTTCCCCTCTCACCCTGAACCTATGCCCTCTAGTTCTTGACTTCCCCACCCCAGGAAAATGACCTTGGCTATTTATCTTATCCATAACACTCATAATTTTATAAACCAACTTAGTGTTAGCCACACAGAGAATCTACTCTAAATGGATCAGGTCTGTGTGTTTGTGTCTGTATGCGTGCGCATCTGCATGCATGTGTCTTGCACATATGTATCTGCACGTGTTGTGGACATGTGTGTGTCCCTGCGTGTGTGTGTCTGCATGTGTGTATGTGCACACGTGTGTACACGTGTCTGCATGTGCATGTGTGTGTGTATACATATGTCTGTCTGGTGTGTGTCTGCATGTGTATCTGTCTGTGTTTGTGTCTGTCTGCATTTGTTTCTGCATGTGTGTGTGTGAGAAAGTGTGTGCAAGTGTGAGTGTGTCTGTCTGTGTGTGAGAGAGAGTGTGCGCGTGAGAGAGAGTGTGTGTATGTGCAAGAGAGTGTGAATGTGTGTAAGAGAGTCTGTGTGTGTGAGAGAGCGAGAGAGAGTGTGTGTGTGTGAGTGTGAGTGTGTGTGTGTGTAAGGGACAGAGAGAGTGTGTGTGTGAGAGTGTATGTGTGAGTGTGTGTGTTGTGTGAGGGACAGAGAGTGTGTGTGTGTGTGTGAGAGAGAGAGAGAGTATGTGTGAGTGTGAGTGTGAGTGAGTGTGTGAGTGTGTGAGTGTGTGTTTGTGAGGGACAGAGAGTGTGTGTGTGTGTGTGTGTGAGAGAGAGTGTATGTGTGAGTGTGAGTGTCAGTGTATGTGTACGCATGCATGTGTGAGAGGAATGTTTTTTTTTCTGGAGTTTCCTGATGTGGGGTGTGTTACATCAAAATAATTGCCATGACCTTTAAAACCTCAGCAACTATAATCCTCTCAGTAATGAAACAGCAAAAACTGTTTTGGTGCAGGAATACAAGATCCCACTGAGTAATCCTGGAGACCCAACTAATTAATGATGCTAATTACCCTCACTCAGCGTAAAAATCAACACCACAACTTTAGTCCAATCGGCCAAGTTTGAGAAAGTTAGTGAAAGAAAGTGCTAGAGGCCCAAAGATTCTGTTTTCAAGGAGAAGGTGAATATAGCTCCTGTGGCTAAAGGGATACAGAGGAACCTTGATTTTCTGACATCCGATTAACCAAATTTCGGATTATCTGACAAGATCACAAAGTCCTGATGCATGGCTAACCATGTTATCCAGCATTCGATAATCCGGAATTCGATTAACCGAATGAAATACTACCTTCCCGCGTCCTTTGGATAACCAAGGTTCCTCTATATAGGGGAGGGCGGAATTAGGGTATTGCCCTCAATGAACCCATTGAATGATGGAACAGGCTCACCTTTAGGAAACATCTCAAGGACACTTGCCTCAATCAACCCCACCACCCCGTGACCGAACATTTCAACTCCCCCTCCCACTCTGTCAAGGACAGGCAGATCCTGGGCCTCCTCTATCACCACTCCCTTACCACCTGACGCCTGAAGGAAGAACGCTTCATCTTCCGCCTCAGAACCCTTCAGCCTCAGGGCATCAATGCGGACTTGACCAGTTTCCTCATTTGCCCTCCCCCCCACCTTACCCCAGTTCCAACCTTCCAGCTCAGCACAATCCTCATGACCTGTCCTCCCTTCCCACATATCCACTCCACCCTTCTCTCTGACCTATCACCTTTACCCATTCCTCCATCCACCTATTGCACTCTCAGCTACCTTCTCCCCAGCCACACCCCCTCCCATTTCTCTCTCCACCCCCGAAGCCCCCAGCCTCAATCCTGATGAAGGGATCTGGCCCGAACCCCGTAGATTTTCCTGCTCCTCGGATGCTGCCTGAACTGCTGTGCTTTTCCAGCACCACTCTATTCCAGAATCTGGTTTCCAGCATCTGCAGTCCTTGTTTTTACTTGGCCTACTCCTGTCCCTATGAGAAGCTCAGCAGGTCTGGCAGCGTCAGTGAAGGAAGAGACAGAGTTAGCAGTCCCGGGTCTGAGGAAGGGTCACCGGACCCGAAACGCTAACTCTGTTTCTTTCCCCACAGAAAGAACCTGCTGAGTTTCTCCAGCAATCTCTGGTTTTGTTTCAGATCTCCAGCTTCCACAGAATTGTGTTGGTATTGGCCAATCGGGATTGTGATAGGGAAGTAGTTACGGAGATCAGAGAGAGATCCACAGCACAGTAAAAGGCCCTTTGGCCCATCATGTCCATACAGAATGCAGGGTTTCCCAGTTCCTCTACCCTCAATCTCCCAGAACAGCACTGAGGCAGGGACTGATTTACAGACACAGACAACAATCTCAGAAAAACTGAGGAGTGGCTTCAACGTAAAAAAGGCTGGATAAGTGCTGACAATCAGCCATTGGGTAAATGGCCCATGACTAACTGCTTCAAGGCAATTCTATTTTATTATGTTCGATGTCAGGATGTTTGCACATTCTCCCCGTGTCAGTGTGGGTTTCCTCTGGATGCTCTGGTTTCTTCCCACAATCCAAAGATGTGCAGGTTGTGGTGGATCGGCCATGCTAAACTGCCCCTAGTGTTCAGGATGTGTAGGTTAAGGTGCATTAGTCAGGAGAAATCTGAAGTGATCAGGTAAGGGAATGGGTTTGCGTCGGATATTCTTCAGAGGGTCAGTGTGGACTTGTTGGGCCTATTTGATTCTATGAAATGACTGCTCCAGGAACCCCAGGCCAAGGCTCAGTCTCTCTCACTGAGAGACTCATAACTGGGCAGACAGTGGGAGGTAGTGACAGTGGACGTGCGGTGTGATGGGAACACGTTGCAGAAGCTGTATACACAACAGCCAGCCCACGTTGGTGGTCAGCAGCTCCCTGTATCGCACATTGCAGTACATTGTACTGTTTAAACTTGCTGCTCTCTGTACTCTCAGTATGCAGTACCTGCTGCTGTGTAAGCAGGAGTAATCTCAGACCCGAAAATCCCAGGAAAGAGGCCTGGGGGCATGTTGGGGCAGGGAGAGGTGGACCTCTGCTTCTGATTGGGAAAGATTCTGCAATTACTGTGAGTCTCTCCTTCACTGGGAGTCACTTTCAGAGGAGTCTTTGGGAGGAGGGAGTTGGAGAGAGAGACAGACAGAGATAGAGAGACACAGTGAGCGAGACACACATAGAGAGAGAGAGACACACACACACACACAGACACACACACAGAAAGAGACAGATAAACAGAGACAGAGAGAGAGAGACAGAGAGAGAGAGAGACGCAGAGAGAGACAGATAGGGAGAGATAGAGACAGATAGACAGAGAGAGAGAAACACCGACAGAGAATCAGATAGACAAACAGAGAGCGAGATGCAGAGAGAGAGAGAGAGAGAGACAGACAGGCACAGAGAGAGACACCAAAGAGAGACAGAAAGACAGAGACAAACAAAGAGACAGAGAGACGTCGACAGACAGACAGAAAGAGAGAGAGCGAGAGAGAGACACCAACAGAGAGACAGATAGACAGATAGAGAAAGAGACAGATAGGCAGAGAGAGAGAGAGAGAGAGAGACGCCGACCGGGAGACAGATAGACAAACAGAGAGAGAAAGAGAGAAAGAGAGATGCCAACAGAGACAGAGAGAGAGACCAACAGAGAGAGAGATAGACAGACAGACAGACAAAGGCAGTTCATGCAGAAACCAGATCACAGCAACACGATAACCCATTTGTATCCCTCTGTGTAGAGAGAACGGTTTCTCAGAGACAGGTCAAGGGCTGCTAATTCCTCAGGAAGGACTAAGAAGTGAAGGTTAGTCCCTGCTGACACTGCTTCTGGCAAGGGGTGGGGAGGAATTAAAAAATCACAAGACAAAAACAAACTGTGATTTCCTTGTGATTCTTCCAACAGTATTACTTCCTGGGGCTTTTGGGATGGGTTAGGAGGATGGGAACGAGTGATAAATGGGGAAAGCAAAAACTGAATTCTCCAGGATCACGTCCAAACAGAGTTGGCAACCCAGGCAGGAAGGTAACCAGAGTTACAGAGACTTAGCGAGAAGCAGCCGAGTGTGGATATGTGAGAGGATAATAAAATCCAGGCCTAAAAAACCTCGCAAAGTACACAAGGCGACTGCGGAGAAAGTGGGCCACTGCACTGTCCATGATGTGAACCAGAGGATGCAAATTTTCAAAATGTTTGAAAGTTGCAAATAAAATTGTCCAAGCAATAAGCAGCAGGGAGTATTTGTGAAGGGTACACACGCAGGCAGAGTTTGGGCTGACATTGTTTCAAGTCTGTGTTTGAAGTTCTGTTAGTTCAGGCCTGGGAACCAGAGGATCAGCCAATACTGAGGATAGGTCACATTCACACAGCTCCGTACGGAACACAGTCTGCTCCAGGAGTGTTCACACTGCTCCGTACGGAACACAGTCTGCCCCAGGAGTGTTCACACTGCTCCGTACGGAACACAGTCTGCCCCAGGAGTGTTCACACTGCTCCGTACGGAACACAGTCTGCCCCAGGAGTGTTCACACTGCTCCGTACGGAACACAGTCTGCCCCAGGAGTGTTCACACTGCTCCGTACGGAACACAGTCTGCTCCAGGAGTGTTCACACTGCTCCGTACGGAACACAGTCTGCTCCAGGAGTGTTCACACTGCTCCGTACGGAACACAGTCTGCCCCAGGAGTGTTCACACTGCTCCGTACGGAACACAGTCTGCCCCAGGAGTGTTCACACTGCTCCGTACGGAACACAGTCTGCTCCAGGAGTGTTCACACTGCTCCGTACGGAACACAGTCTGCTCCAGGAGTGTTCACACTGCTCCGTACGGAACACAGTCTGCCCCAGGAGTGTTCACACTGCTCCGTACGGAACACAGTCTGCTCCAGGAGTGTTCACACTGCTCCGTACGGAACACAGTCTGCTCCAGGAGTGTTCTGCTCCATGACGTGTGTGGTGCGTGTTGTGTGTGCATGGCGTGTGTGGTGCATGTTGTGTGTGCATGGTGTGTGTGGTGCGTATTGTGTGTGCATGGCTTGTGTAGTGCGTGTTGCGTGTGCATGACGTGTGGGGTGTGTGTTGCATATGCATGGTGTGTGAAGTGTGTGTGTCGTGTGTGCACAGCCTGTGTGTGTGTGTGTCGGGTGTACATGCATCGTGTGACATCTACTCCATTACTGCACCCACAGCCAGAGACCAGGCATGGTCAGGAAGACTCCGCTGAAAACCAAACAGGTGATTTCTGCTCAGTGTGATGGTGGGGAGAGTGGTGAGGGGTGGGTTCCCACTCCATCAGGTTCCCCTCCAAGTCACGCACCTCTCCCCAAGCCCCCCCACCCTGGCCATATGCACATACATAACATACACTATACTCTTCACAACAACGGCAATGCAGCATAATGCCAACAATGTGGGTTCACTCCCCACACTGGCCGGGGCTACCATGAAGGACTCTCCTTCTGAACCCCTCCCCTCGACTGAGGAATGATGGCCCTCAGGTTAAACCACCACCACTCATCTCTCTCATTAGACTGATGGTTTGGCAAGACCATGGTGACTTTACCATGGCCTGCCCCTTGCTCTTATGTTCTAAAACTCAACCTCACCACCAGTCCTCTCTCTCTCTCTCCCTCTCTCTCTCTCTGATGAGAGAGCAGGCCTATGGTCTTCGTGGACTATGGTGACTTTATTTGTATGGAGTGGAGGGGGAGAATGAGTGGGTTGGAAAGCACAAGCGGGGAGTTCTGTAACAGGGACAGGAGGGACTGAGGGGAAGGAGCTGAACCAGATTTCAGTACGTGGAGCATCATTGATGTGGACACAGGACTCAGTGCAGTGTTTGTGCTGATTGTGGCCTATTTAAAACAATGACAGTGGGCCTTGTGAACTGGTTTTTAATCAGATCCATTGCTGCAGGGGTGAAGGATATGTCACCCACCTTGGGATCTAAACACCTCCGTGGTTAATGATCCCTGAGCTCTGGATTGTTGCTGTGCCTTCAATTTATCATATTAATGGAATTGAGCATTCAGAGTAAATCATGGCTCTTTACACTGAAGCCTAGAGACTGTCAGTACAGCTCATCAAGGCAAAGAAAGAAATCTTTGTCTCTATTTAAATCTGAGCAAAATGTTTTATTTTCCCCTTTGCTTGTTGGACGTGTAAGAGTTCTAAATTTCTGGAGTTGAGACACTTGACTTTTCAGATGTTCACAGTGAATGGAGCAACTTGTTCCGTATCAGTAATCCTCCTGCAGAATGCAGTAAACAGCCCCCCTCCCCCCAATTATTAACAAAGACACAGAGGGAGACATCCCAAAGATTTTGTTACAGCTGTACAGGACATAGGTGAGGCTATTTTTGCAGTACTGTGTACAGTGCTGGTCGCCCTGCTATAGGAAGGATGTTATAGGAAGGATGTGGAAGCTTTAGAGCGGATTTACCGGGATGCTGCCTGGACTAGAGGGTGTGTCTTATGAAGAAAGGCTGAGGGAGCTAGGGCTTTTTTCATTGGAGCGATGAAGAGGTGATTTGATTAGAGGTGTACAAGATGATGAGAGGCATAGATAGAATGGATAGCAAGAGACTTTTTCCCAGGGTGGAAATGTCTATCACGAGGGGCATAATGTTAAGGTGATTGGAGGAAGCTTTAGGGAAGATGTCAGAGGTAGGTTCTTTACGCAGAGAGTGGTGGGGGCATGGAATGCACTGCCAACAGTGGGAGTAGAGTCAGAGACATCAGGGAGATTTAAACGACACTTGGATAAGCACATGGAAGATAAAGTTAGTCTGATTTTAGAGTAGAATAAAAGATAGCATAGCACCAAGGGCTGAAGGGCCTGTACTGTGCTGTGCTGTTCTATGTTCTAGTTATTAAACTGGAGAGGGTGCAGAAGAGAATTACCCGGAGAGGGTGTATAGACTGTGACTTTTTTCCCTGGAGTGTAGGAGGTTGAGGTTTATAAAGGCTTATAAAATCATGAGGGAAGTGGATAGGGTGAACAGCCAGTGTCTTTTCCCCAGGATGGGCAAGTCCAGAACTAGACAGCACAGGTTTCTGGGGCAGAGAGGGAGACAGGGAGACTCAGTCAAGGCATTCCAGAGGCAACTGGAATAAAACCATAAATGCACCAAATGTGCAGGAGGAGCTGTGTGCTGCCTTCCACAGCTGAATAGCCCATCACACACTCTCTGCGAGTGGCCACACAGACAGAGTGACAGTGAGGTCAGTGTGAGCACAGAAACAGAAAGTATTGCAGGAGAACGGGGTTGGATGCCCGGGTTAGGGGGATGGTTTGCCGAGGTCACAGGGACACAGCTGTTCGTGGAGAGAGCTTCCATGGTGGATGGGTGATAATCCCCTGGATTAGAGTGGTGCTGGAAAAGCACAGCAGTTCAGACAGCATCCAAGGAGCAGGAAAATCGACGTTTCGGGCAAAAGCCCTTCATCAGGAATAATCCCCTGGTCTTGGCAGCACGAGGCTGCAGCTTTAAACGACAATGAACACAACAGACTTATCCATTAGGGCAGACAGTTTGATGTTAGTTCAGGCCAACTTTCCCAAAGAGTAGGGGGAGGGAGTGATAAAAGAGAATATCACTGAAGATGGGGAGTCAGAGTGTCCCTGCACTAACAGTGCAGAACACACTGACCGATGTCTCTGGTCAATCAGGTACACTGTGCTCCCAGCACAGTACTAATCTCTTACCAGATGACCAAAGTCCAAGTTAGACAACACAATGAAGATAGTGTGTACTTAAAACTGTAAAACACAGGAGGAGGGATAGGCCATTCAGCCCATCAAGTCATTCGATGAGATCAGAGCCGATGTGATAATCCTCAATTCTATTTTGCTGTCTTTTCCCCAAAACCCGAATTCCCTTACAGATGAAAACTCTGACTATCTGAGTCTTGCATATACTGGATGACCCACCTTGACAGAGCTCTGCAGTAAAGAATTCCACAGGTTCCCTCTCCTCAGAGAGAGGAAATTCCTCCCCATCTCTGTCAGCCCTTATTCTGTGATGATGCCCTCTTGTCTGAGACTCTCCCACAAGGGAAAACAATCTTTCAACATTCACCCTGTCAGACGGAGTTTAACTTGGATAAACGAATTTAATAAAAAAGGAATTTGGAATTAAAAGTCTAATGATGGCCATGAATCCATTGTAGATTGTTGGAAAAACCCATCTAATGTCCTTCAGGGAAGGAAACTGCCATCCTTACCTGGTCTGGCCTACATGTGACTCCAGATCCACAGCAATGTGGTTGACTCTGAATTGCCCCCTGGGCAATTAGGGAGGGGTCATAAATACTGTCTAACCAGTGATACCCTCATTCCATGAAAGAATAAATAATAAATGTGAGGTATTGCATTTTGGTAAATCGAACAAGGGCAGGACTTACACAGTTTATGAAAGGGCCCTGGATGGTATTAACGGCCAGGCAGTATCAGAGGAGCAGGAGAGTTGACATTTCAGGCAGGGCATTTCATCTGGACTGGGGAGGGGACAAGGGAGCTGAGAAACTGAAGGAGGAACACTGCATCCTCTGCCTCGGGAGCCCACAACCACACGGCATGAACATCGAATTCACCAGCTTCCAAACCTTCCCCACCCCCACCCCCACCCCCACCCCCACCCCCATCCCCACCCCATCCCAGTCCAACCATCCAACTCAGGCCCCCTTGACCTGACCTACTTGTCCATCTTCCTTTCCACCTATTCACTCTACCCTCCCCACTGACCTATCCCCATCACCTCCCACGTGCATCCACCTATCACCATCCCATCTACTTCCCCCTCTCTACTATTTATCTCTTAGTCTCCTTCCCTCTCCCCAGTCCCAATGAAGGGCTTATGCTCAACACGTCGACTCTCTCGCTCCTCAGATGCTGCCTGACCTGCTGTGCTTTTTCCAGCGCCACACTTTATCAATTCTGACTCTCTAGCAGCTGCAGTCCTGACTATCGCCCTGGGTACTATTGTCAAACAGAAAGACCGAGGAATTCAGGCACCTAATTCTTGGAAATTTGTGACACAGGTATTCAGGGTAGTTAAGAAGGCATTGCTCAGACCATTGAGTACAGGGGTTGGGATGCTATGTTGAGGTTGTACAGGACGTTGGTGACTCCTCTTCTGGAATACAGTGTATAGATTGGTTTGTCCCATTATAGAAGGCACCTAATTAAACTGGAAAGGGTCCAGAAAAGATTTACCAGAATGTTGGCAAGCATGGGGGGTTTATGTTAAAATGGAGAGGCTGGATAGGCTGACTCTTGTCCTTGGAGCGTAGCATGTTGAGGGGTGATCTTAAAGAAGTTCATAAAATCATGAGGGACCTTGTTGTGAAACTTGAAAGGATTCAAAAAAGGTTTACAAGGATGTTGCTAGAGTTGGAGGATTTGAGCTACAGGAAGAAGCTGAACAGGCTGGGGCGGTTTTCCCTGGAGTGTGGGAGGCTGAGGGGTGACCTTATAGAGTTTTATAAAATCTGGAGGGGCATGGATAGGGTAAATAGACAAAGTCTCTTCCCTGGTGTCGGGGAGTCCAGAACTAGGGCATAGGTTTAGGGTGAAAGGGGAAAGATATAAAAGAGATCTAAGGGGCAACCTTTTCACTCAGAGGGTGGTACGTGTATGGAATGAGCTGCCAAAGGAAGTGGTGGAGGCTGGTACAGTTGCAACATTTAAAAGGCATCTGGATGGGTATATGAATAGGAAGGGTTTGGAGAGATATGGGCTGGGTGCTGGCAGGTGGGACTAGATTGGGTTGAGATGTCTGGTCGGCATGGACGGGTTGGACTGAAGGGTCTGTTTATGTGCTGTACATCTCTATGACTCTATGACTCTCTGTCATTGATAAGGTGACCAGCAAGGTCTTTTCTCCAGGGTAGGGCAGTTCAAAATTAGAGGGCATATCTTTAAAGTATAAGGAGAAAGATTTAGAAGGGAACTGAGGGACAACTTTTTCACGCAAAGGATGGATTGCATGTGGAATGAGCTTCCAGAAGAAGTGGTAGTTACAGATACAGTTACAGCATTTAAAAGACATTTGGACAGGTATGTGAATAGGAAAGGGTTAGAGGGATATTGGCCAATCACAGGTAAGTGGAATACTTTAGTTTGGGAAACTTGGTCAGCATGGATGAGTTGGATCGAAGGGTCTGCTTCCATACCGTATGACTCCATGTCTTCCAACAGCCTTGTACATTTCAGTAAGATCACCTCTCATTCTTCTCCACTGTAAGGAGTAAGCCCAATCTACTCACCCTCTCCTCAGAAGACAATCCCTCCATACCCAGAATCAACCAAGTGAACTTTCTCTGAACTGTCCTCAATGCCAATATTTCTTTCCTTCGATAATGGGCTCAAAACCGCTCACAGTATAAGCGATTTGGAGTAGAATGAAGGCGGGCTGATTAGTAAGTTTGCGGATGACACAAGAATTGGGGGAGCTGCTGATAATGAAGAGGATTGCCAGAGAATGCAGTAGGATAGGCTAGATTCTTGGGCAGAGAAATGGCAGATGGTGTTTAATCCAGTCAAATGCATTTTGAGAGATCTAACATGAGAGGGAAGTATACATGAAATGGCAGAACTCTTAGTAGCATCAACCAACAGAGGGATCTGGGTGTACAGGTCCACAGTTCCCTGAGAGTGGAAACGCAAGTGGATAAGGTGGTCAAGAAGGCATATGGCAAACTTATCGAGGCAGAGAGTATAAAAATTGGCAAGGCATTTTGCAGCTGTATAGAACTTTAGTCAGGCCACATTTGGAATAGTGTGCGCAGTTCTGGTCCCCACACTATCAGAAGGATGTGGAGGCTTTGGAGAGGGTACAGAAACAGTTCACCAAGATGTTGCCTGGCTTGGAAGGTATTAGCTATAAGAGGAGTTTGGACAAACTTGGTTTGTTTTCACTTGAACATCAAAGGATGGGGGGGGGGGGGGGGGGGCAACCTGATAGAAGTTTATAAAATGGTGAGAGGCATGGATAGAGTAGATAGTCAGAGTCTTTTTACCCAAGGTAGAAATGTCAATTACCAGAGGACATGGGTTTAAGGTAAAATGGGGTAAGTTAAAAGGAGGGCGGCACGGTGGCACAGTGGTTAGCACTGCTGCCTCACAGCGCCAGAGACCCGGGTTCAATTCCCGCCTCAGGCGACTGACTGTGTGGAGTTTGCACGTTCTCACCGTGTCTGCGTGGGTTTCCTCCGGGTGCTCCGGTTTCCTCCCACAGTCCAAAGATGTGCAGGATCAGGTGAATTGGCCATACTAAATTGCCCATAGTGTTAGGTAAGGGGTAAATGTAGGGGTATGGGTGGGTTTCGCTTCGGCGGGTCGGTGTGGACTTGTTGGGCCGAAGGGCCTGTTTCCACACTGTAATCTAATCTAATAAATGTGAGGCTTGAAAGATAGAGAGGGTGGTAAGTGACATACATTTGACAGGCATTGTGACATGTATATGAATAGGCCGGAAACAAAGGGATATGGACTGCATAGAGGAAAGAGGTTTTTAGTTTGGAAAGGAATCATGTGTGGGCACAGAGGGCCGAATGGCCGGTTCCTGTGCTGTCCTGTTCCTTGTTGCATTCCGGCTGTGCTATGACCAGTGCTTTGTGGAGGTTTAACAAAGCCTCCTTACTATTGTTTCCAAATTCATACTTCAGCTGCACAACACAGATGACTGACATATCTGATTCAGTCCACCCAGGTAGGAAACAAAGTCTCAGCACTGAGGGCTAACTGAAAAATCACGGAACAAATCAGTGGCATTGCACACAGCAAGGAATGAAAGGAAGGGCAGACGGTTTTGGGAGGGGGCAGATGTGGATATATATTCCTGAGAGTAAAATCCTCAACTGCAGAAATGGAGGTGTACAAAGGCATGTCCTTAATGTTCAGGTACAAAATGTGGCTGCTCATCAGCTGCTTCTTCCTCTTACACCCAGATTTTGGATTCTCTTTGATGTTAGCTGCTAGTCTCTTTCATACTCCCTTTGCTTGTCTTATTTGCTTTTTCTCAAATTCCCTCTGAACTCGATCTTTATTCAGCTTGCTTCTCATTTGGATTATCCATCATTCCATCTATCGCAAACAGGTCACAGAGTGACACAGCGCGGAACCCTTTGGTCCACTTCATCCAAGACTTGCTTCCCTCTCTCTCTTGGTTTGTCCTCTTTCCCTTTTGAGGGAATATATCTTGGTTCTTGGTATCTGAACTCTCTGTTCCTTAAAAGCTGTTACAGTTTCACTGATCTTTGATTCTAATTTACCAGCGTCAGTTCCATTCTTATCCCACTGAAGTTGGCTGTCTCCAAAAAAATTATCCCCACTGCACGATGCTGCTTATCCTTTTCTACAACATTTTCCAGGATCATCCTTACCTTGTGCTTCAAGAGGCAATAAAAAACCTAAACTTGGGTCCCTTGGTGTTTAATCCAACCTGTATTGTCAGGATGAACAGCAAATGGGTTAGTACTTTTTAAATTTAACCTATTTTTCTAATCAACCTGTTCAGAGATGTAATTATACATTTTAAAGGCACGTGGGACATTATGACTGCATCATTAGAAGTTCCCAAATCATAAATCTTGCCATCCTTTCAACTATTAACTGCAGCACAATTTATTTTTAAAGGTTGCCATTCTCTTCGGGGATGGTAACACTATCCAGAGCTCCCTATTGCAGGTGTGTATATGGTTACTAATCAACTTGTCCAGAGATGTTACTACACGCCTCTGGAACAGGTAGGTCTCCAGACTCTGAGGTAGGGACACTACCACTGTGCCACAAGGTCTCCAGCAAATGGGTCTGGGCCAAGCGGGATTATTAGCAGCAGCTGTGAACCAATATATTTAGCTTCGAGTTCCCAGAGGCTAGTCTCAGAACATGCTGTGGTTTGAACGAACAAATGGTGATAAACACTAACATAGCCCCAGGTCAATGGAGTAATAAAAATCACCAGCAGAGATTGTAGATGTAGTCCCTTTTATCATAGCTCATGGACCTGGGGGGGGGGGGGGGGGGCTGCAGAATAAAAGACTCAACCTTCTGGTCAAAGCAAAAGCCAACACAGCTAAAAGCAGCAAGTGGATGTTGCACGTTTCCAGAATTATTAACCCCGTAAAAGTGGGTGAAATGGCAAGTGTAGACCCCTGACATTTACATAGTGTACTTACAGAATAGTAATGAGGAACCAGATTACATAAAGGACCATCCAGAGAGAGACAGACACACAGAAATGGATGAGTGGTTTGAGAGTGACTGTTCCACAAACATGGGCTAAGGTGGGGGGGGGGGGGGGGGCAGCAACTACTTCATTATTTCAAATACATACTTTATTGATAAAAATATCTTTCTACACATACAGAGTCACTAATACAGTTCCATTCTGTACAGCAGCATGTGAAGCAAGCAAGCAAACACTGGAACCTGACTCTATCCAACAAACAGACCAAAAGACATCTCTTACTTGTATGAGACAATATTGACATCACCTGCAGAAGCCCCCACAGCCAGCATGGGATTTGACCACACAGATGGCTTGACTCTCCCTTCTGATCATTGAGCCAATGGAGCGGAATCAACATTAATATCACATGCACTTGGATTGACAAAACCTCCTGAGCTGAAAATGTGTTGCTGGAAAAGCGCAGCAGGTCAGGCAGCATCCAGGGAACAGGATAATCGACGTTTCGGGCATAAGCCCTTCTTCAGGAAGGGCTTATGCCCGAAACGTCGATTCTCCTGTTCCCTGGATGCTGCCTGACCTGCTGCGCTTTTCCAGCAACACATTTTCAGCTCTGATCTCCAGCATCTGCAGACCTCACTTTCTCCTCAAAACCTCCTGAGGTGGATCAAGAGGCAACAATTGACAGCAGCCCAGACGTGGATAGTTCATAACACGTTTTGTCAAAAGAGTTTACTGATTTAAAAAAAGATGGAGAGGTTTTTAAATAAGGAGGGGATGTCAGAGTCAGGGACCTAGCAGCTGGCCACCATGGACAGGTGAGGAGAGGTGCAGAGCCGCAGGAGATTGGAGAATCCTGACCGTGTGGGAGCAGCCCATTGGGCCCATCGAGTTCACGCCAACCCTCCAAAGAACATCCCACTCAGACCCACCCCACTGCTCTATATCTGTGACCCTGCATTTCCCATGGCTAACCCATCCACCCTGCACCTCCCTGGACACTATGGGGCAACTTCCCTTGGCCAATCCACCTTAACCTGCACATCTTTGGACTGTGGGAGGAGACTATAGCACTCATGCAGACACGACGGTGAGGGGAGGGGGGTGTGGGGTGGAATGTCTGTGTGGTGTTTGCCCAGTCAACCGAGGGTGGAATCAAACCTGGCTCCCTGGCACTGTTAAGGCAGCAATGCTAACCACTCAACCACTCGAGAAGGATTGGGAAACCGGATAATGAATTAATAAAATGGAGAGTGTGCTCCCACAGTAGGACATAGGGCAATGTCGTGATTTATCTGAACACATGCAGTCCCACCCAGGGCAATGCAGTTAGTGAACAACAGCCTGTACCCCTCCTTGATGGACCTTGAAACAGTTACAAACCACAAACCCCTGCCTTTGCTGCTTAACATGTTTAGTTATGGGGAGGCAATAGCCTAGTGGTATTGTCATTGGAGTGTTAATCCAGAGACCCAAGTAATATTCTGAGGACCCGGGTTCAATTCCCACCACGGCAGATGGTGGAATTTGAATTCGATAAAAATCCAGAATTAAGAGTCTAATGATGACCCTGAATCCGTTGCCAATTATTGGGGAAATACCATCTGGTTCAGTAATGTCCTTCAGGGAAGGAAACTGCCATCCTTACCTGGTCTGGCCTACATGTGACTCCAGACCCACAGCAACGTGGCTGACTCTCAACTGCCCTCTGGGTAATTAGAGATGGGCATTAAAGGCTGACCCAGCCAGTGATACCCTTATTCGATGAATGAGTAAAGGAAAAGAAAAGCTGTCATTTCTGAAAAGCTGGTGACTCAGTTCATTATTAAAGTAGTCAGGCAGATTTTGATTAAAAATAGCCTTCTGCCAGAAAGTTGTAAAAGACAGCACTAAGATTGGGTGTATACACAAGGGACAGAAAGTTAGGGAATGAGTTGCCAGAGGAAATGGTGGGGGCTGGTACAATTACATTTAAAAGGCATGTGGATGGGTATATGAATAGGAAGGGTTTTGAGGGATATGGGCCAAATGCTGGCAAATGGGACTGGATTGGGTTGGGATATCTGGTCGGGATGGATGAGTTGGACCAAAGGGTCTGTTTCCGTGCTACACATCTCTATGACAGTCCTGAAAAGATCAGAATCAGCCAAGGGACAGTAAAGTACAAAGAGTTTATTAAAACATGAGAGACAGGGATCTGTACAAAACTCCAAACACTGTCAGCACTTTGAAGGCAACTGTCAAGGGGCTCCTCTCAAATACAATTATATTTCTCTTGGCCCTGCTGACCTCGTTGAGATTTATTTCGAATACATGACACATTGCTGCTAGATGCACGTTTGTAAGACACCCTCTGGTGTTTAACATGTTTGCAAAGTGGTCTGGGTCACACACTCAGCGTCGATCATGTGGAGGTGAACTTGAACCCTGAGTCACCGCAGGTCAGTGAATAACAAATGATGGCAAACAGAATTTGGTCTACCTTACATTATTTAATATTCTCCAGGTTACGGTGGGGGGGAAGGTCACAGTTAGCAGACCATCAGAGCAGTCATCTCTAAGACTAATAGGGTCTCAGTAGAAAGCAGTTGCACTGTTCTGAACAAGGGTCACTGGACCCGAAATGTTAGCTCTGCTTTCTCTCCATAGATGCTGCTGAGATTTTCCAGAAATTTCTGATTTTATTTGATTTCCAGCATCTGCAGTTTTTGTTTTGGAAGTACAGACTGTTTCTGCAGATGTTTGGAAGACTTCCCTTTATTGGTCAGTGTATTGAGTACAGGAGTTGGGAGGTCATGTTGCGGCTGTACAGGACATTGGTTAGGCCGCTGCTGTAATATTGAGTGCAATTCTGGTCTCTCTGTTACAGGAAGGATGTTGCTAGCCTTGAAAGGTTTCAGAAAAGATTTACAAGGATGTTGCCAGGGTTGGAGGGTTTGAGCTATAGGGAGAGGCTGAACAAGCTGGGGCTGTTTTCCCTGGAGCATTGGAGGCTGAGGGGTGACCTTATAGAGGTTCATAAAATCATGAGGGGCATGGATAGGATAAATAGACAATGTCTTTTCACCAGAGTGGGGATGTCCAAAACTAGAAGGCATAGGTTTAGGGTGAGAGGGGAAAGATATAAAAGGGACCGAAGGAGCAACTTCTTTACAGAGAGGTTGGTACGTGTATGGAATGAGCTGCCAGAGGATGTAGTGGAGGCTGGTACAATTACAGCATCAGGCATCTGGATGGGTATATGAATAGGAAGGGCTTAGAGAGATAGGGACTGGACGCTGGCAAATGGGGCTAGATTAATTTTGCACATCTGGTTAGCTGTTGAATTGGACCGAAGAGTCTGATTCCCTGCTGAACATCTCGAAGACTCTATGAAAAACCAGGACAGAGTCTAAACTCAATTCTGAAGAAGAGAGTCATACCAGATTCAAAATGTTAACTCTGTTTCTCTCACGAGAGATGGTGCCAGACCCTGCTGCGTTTCTCTGGAACAGTTTCATTTCAGATTTCCAGCATTATGTTTTATCTAAACTCATGAGGCCTTGTGCCCGCTGAAGCTAGAGATGGCACCGAAGGGAGTGTATGCTGGAACCTGGGCAATTTAGCACCAGTTTAAGAACATCAAACTTTGTCATAAAATGATAATAAATATCAACTTTCTCTTGTTGCTTCTCAATTGGAAGGACATTCTGGCTATTGAGGGAGTGCAGCGTAGTTTCACAAGGTCAATTCCCAGAATGGCAGGACTATGATATGTTGAAAGATTGGAGCGACTGGGCTTGTATACCCTTGAGTTTAGAAGAATGAGAGGGGATATGTTTGAGACGTATAAGATTATTAAAGGATTGGACACTTTGGAGGCAGGAAACATGGTTCCACTGATAGGCGAGTCCAGAACCAGAAGACACAGTTTAAAAATAAGGGGTAGGCCATTTAGAACAGAGTTGAGGAGAAACTTCTTCACCCAGAGAATGGTGGGTATGTGGAATGCTCTGCCCCAGAAGGCAGTGGAGGCCAAGTCTCTGGATACTTTCAAGAAAGAGTTGGAAAGAGCTCTTAAAGATAGTGGAATCGAGGGTTATGGGGATAAGGTAGGAACAGGATACTGATTGAGGATGATCAGCCATGATCACAATGAATGGTTGTGCTGGCTCGAAGGGCCAAATGGCCTATTCCTGTACCTATTTTCTATTGTCCATTCCTCTTATACTACCTTATTGGTTACAGAAGCAAAACAAATAGGCTGGAAAGGTTGGGACTTTTTTTCACTGGAGCGTAGGAGGCCAAGGGGTGACCTTATGGAAGTTTATAAAATCATGAGGTGCATGGATGGGGTAAATAGACATGGTGTATTCCCCAGGGTAGGGGAGTTCAAAACTAAGCAGCATATTTTTAAGGTGAGAGGAGAAAGATTTAAAAAGACCATGAGGGGCAACTTCATTTCTTACACAGAGAATGGTTTGCGTAAGGAATGAACTGCCAGAGAAAGTGGGGGATGAAGGTACAGTTATAACATTTAAAAGACATTTGGATAAATCCATGGATAGGAAAGGTTTGGTAGGATATGGACCAGGAGCAGGCAGGTGGGACTGGTTTAGCTTGGAATGATGCTCAGCCTGGGCAGGTTGGACCGAAGGGTCTGGTTCTGTGCTGTATGACTCTATGACTGTATAAGAGATTTGAAATTTGAAATGTACAAAGTTAAAAATCACACGACACCAGGTTATAGTTCAACAGGTTTATCGTAGTCCAACAGTAACTACCTGACAAAGGAGCAGCGCTCCAAAAGCTAGTGCTTCCAAATAAACCTGTTGAACTATAACCTGGTGTTGTGTGATTTTTAACTTCGTACACCCCAGTCCAACACCGGCTCCTTCACATCATGGCTATAAATAGAAGTAGTGTTGGAAAGATATCAAGTCCATCAGCTAAAGAACAACAAACGATTGCATTTCGTGGCACCTTTCAGACCTCCTGGTTCTTCCGAAAGCACCCTCATTTTTGTAAAAAAGAAGTTGCATACTTGTTGTTGTGATGTAGGAAGTGTGGCTGCAGTTTATGGCCAGTTAAATCCCACAGATAGCAATGTGACATTGATCAGATCATGAATTTCTTTGAAACTGAGTGAGGCGGGTCACTCCCCTCCCCTTTCCCAAACAGTGCTCTGGAATCTCTCCCACACACCTGACAGGGCAGGCAGAGTTTCGGTGGAAAGTATCATCTGACTGAAAGATGAGTTGATGTTTTTGCTGTAAACCTAACAGGCAATGCTAGATGACAGGTTAAATTTAAGACATTAACTCGTCTTTTCTGCGACCAGTCTACATACTAGGAGCAGAAATAGACCATTTGCTTTCTCAATCCTGTTTCACCATTTGATATGGTTGGTTCGATTCTGGCTTCAAATCTATGTCACTCGTGCTGATGTTCTCCACCTCCTTTCTTGGTCAAGGATCTACCTGCCTCGGTCTTAACCAGATCCAATGATCCCGTCTCCCGTGTTCTACAGACTCTCAACCTTGAGAGACAGAGAACATTTCTCCCCATCACTGTCTGAAATGGAAGACTCCCTTATTTTTAAACTGCGTCCCTAATTCCAAAACAAATATCAAAAGGTGTGCAGGTTAGGTGGATTAGCCATGCTAAATTGTCCATAGTGTTCAGGGATGTGTAGGCTATGTGTATTAGTCAGGGGTAAATGTAGAGTAATAGGGTAGGGGAATGGGCCTGGGAGGGTTATGCTTCAGAGGGTTGGTGTGGACTTGTTGGGCCGAAGGGCCTGTTTCCACACCGTAAGGATTCTAAAACAAACACACAAAGTGCTGGAGAAACTCAGTAGGTCCAAAGGCATCAGTGCAGAAAGAAACAGAGTTAACGTTTCAAGTGCAGTAGAACTCCTCTTCAGAACTGAAAGGTGTTTGAAAAATCAATTTTTTAAAAATATACTTTTGACAGACACAGTGAAGGAGGAGCAAGGCAGCAGATGGTGGAGAGTGACTCCAGACCCACAGCATTGCTTCTTAACTGCCTTCTGGAAGAAAGTGAGGACTGCAGATGCTGGAGATCAGAGCTGAAAATGTGTTGCTGGAAAAGTGCAGCAGGTCAGGCAGCCTCCAAGGAGCAGGGGAATCGACGTTTCAGCCTTCAGGACAATAAATGTTGGTCCCATTGGTGATGTCCACATGCAAGAAATGAAAAAGCTGGTGGACAGGCCCAGTGTAAAACATAACCGAGTTGTTAATGGTAGTGAAAGAGATAAAGAAATATAAAATGGGTGTAAATTAAGGAGTGAAATGGTGAGAATGGGACCTCTCTACTAAGAGGAGAAAGTGAGGTCTGCAGATGCTGGAGATCAGAGATGGAAATGTGTTGCTGGAAAAACGCAGCAGGTCAGGCAGCATCTAGGGAACAGGAGAATCGACGTTTCGGGCATTAGCCTGAAGAAGGGCTAATGCCCGAAACGTCGATTCTCCTCTCTACTAAGAGCAAAGTAAACAAGACCAAGCTGTGAGGGTCAGAGAATCTAAGGAAAATGGAGAACAGACAGAATGTGGTCAGTTATACAATTCAATAAAGACTTCAAGTCACCTAATTCTAGTGCCTCCCACAAAAGGGTGACATGCCATAAGCATCTACCCCTTCAAGGCCCCTCAGGATGTAGTTCTGAGGAAGGGTCAACAGAATGTTAACTCTGATTTGTCTCCACAGGTGCTGCCAGACCTGCTGAGCTTTTCCAGCACCTTCCGTTCTTGTCTCTGATTTACAGTATCCAGTTCTTTCAGTTTTTATTTAGTATTCCCCTCAGAATCTTGTATGTTTCAATAAAATCACTTCAGAGTTTTCTACACTCCAATGGATAAAAGCTCAGTGGCCTGACTAGCCTATCCTTTCTCGTTGAGTGAGCCCTTTCCAGAAGCTGATTGACCTTGTACATTTGTCCAGCATGTACCACCCACCCCCTTCCTGTGACCACCCCCTGCCCCCAGTGTAACAGAGCCTGTGGTAACCTGATCGGTCTGTACAGCATCCTACAGACTCACCCTGCAAGGGGGTAGAGAGTCATCCTCATCTATAAGGGACCGCTGATGATGACGATGACGGGTCCACCATTTTCAATCTCACTTCAGATTTCCAGCAGGACCTTATCGGGACATTTGTTTTGAACATTTTAAATTTGTAAGTGGAAAGAACAAACTAAAAGAAGTGCAAAAGGAATCTTGTAGTGCTACCTCTAAATCAGGAGGCCTGGGTTCAAGACCCACCCGCTCCAGAGGTGTTTTTTATATAGATTAGATTCCCTACAGTATGGAAACAGGCCCTTCAGCCCAACAAGTCCACACCAACCCTCTGAAGAGAAACCCACCCAGACCCATTTCCCCTGAATGATGCACCTAACACTATGGGCAATTCACCTGAACTGCACATCTTTGGACTGTGGGAGGAAACTGGAGCACCCGGAGGAAACCCACGCAGACACTGGGAGAATGTGCAAACTCCACACACAGTCACCCGAGGCTTGAATCGAACCTGGGTCCCTGGCACTGTAAGGTATCAGGGCTAACTACTGAGCCAACCATGCTGCCATAAATGTGTTCAGTGATTTCTCTGAATGGGTGGATTAGAAAATATCTGGAAGTTTCCAGAGCTACGGAGGAGGGCGCCACCTGAATGCAGCCTGCCCCAGCCTCGCTTTACAATGTCAAGAGTGTGGCCCCGAAACACCAGCTTTCGCCATCTCCTACAAACTGATCATTACCATGGCAACAGAGCTCTGGGAGGGCCAGCTTATCATATCCCAACCCCTGCCAAACAGGTTCGGGGAGCTGGGTATTTTGTTTAAAAACAAAATCAACATCAACGAAGGAAAGTTGGCAGTTGGATAACCCGCCGTCTAAACCAAACTGTGGCCTCTGGAGTCTAATAACTGGTGGTTTCAAACAGCATTAAGAACATTGGCTGCCAAAGTACGCCATGTGGAACTCTGCCAGTAATCCACAGAATCAATATGGCACGGCAGGAGGCCATTCAACCCTTCACAGCTGTGCCAGCTTTCTCAAGCTCATGGGTTTGAGTGCAATTGTCACCAACTGAGTAGCTCAGACTCCCGTTTGGCAGTTCAGCTCCCTCCACAGAGATACGGTAATCAAAGCTGGTGCTACAGTGTTGGAGGGGATGTCTTTACACAGCAGCCCCAAGAGGCCTATGACCTAGTCCAGCACCTAACCACTAGGATTACACTGTGGAAATTAGTCCATTCTCTCCATCCTAATTTCCTCTATCTGTCATCGCACAAGATGCTCAACCAGAGGGAATCTCTAAGTTAGCACAAGTTCTGGTGAATACAACGACAAATAACTTCAACTTCTTCTTTGGGGGTGGCTCAGAGGTGAGGTATTTCTTCTCTGACAGGAGCAAATCAGGGGGCTGTTGGGGCTGGGTCATTAAATTTATCGAAGGCTGAGGTAGGCACATGTTTATACAGTAAAGGAATCGATCACATTTCCTCCTTGCTGCTATGAAGAGTTCTGATGAAGAGTTGTGGGCTTTTTTTTTTAGATTAGATTACTTACAGTGTGGAAACAGGCCCTTCGGCCCAACAAGTCCACACCAACCCGCTGAAGCGCACCCACCCAGACCCATCCCCTACATTTACCGCTGCACCTAACACTACGGGCAATTTTTAGCATGGCCAATTCACCTAACCTGCACATTTTTGGACTGTGGGAGGAAACCGGAGCACCCGGAGGAAACCCACGCAGACACGGGGAGAATGTGCAAACTCCACACAGTCAGTCACCTGAGGCAGGAATTGAACCCGGGTCTCTGGCGCTGTGAGGCAGCAGTGCTAACCACTGTGCCACCGTGCCGCTTGAAACGTTAGCTCTGTTTTCTCCACAGATACTGCCGGACCTGCTAAGTTTCCCCAGCAATTTATTTCAGATTTCCAATGTCTGCAGCTTTCTGTTTTATTTTAGGGAATCAAGGGTTAAGGGGAAAAGGGAGGAGAGTGCAGATGAGGATTTCTGGTGTGTAGGAGGTGGAGAGGTGACCTGATTGAGGTTTATAAAATAATGAGAGGGATAGATAGAGTGAATGGGAGTCGTTTTTTCCATAGGATGGGAGATTTCAAGACTAGGGGGGCACATTTTTAAGGTGGAGAGGAGAGAGATCAGTTGGCTGGATGGCTGGTTTGCGGTGCAGACTGATCCAACAGCGTGGGTTCAATTCCCGCACCAGCTGAGGTTACCATGAAGGACTCTCTTTTTCAACATCTCCCCTCACCTGAGACATGGTGACCCTCAGGTTAAACCATCAACGGTCGTCTATCAGTAATGAGGGAAGAGGACTATGGTCTGAAAGGAATATGGTGACTTTAAATACTATGGCTTTAATTTCTCAGTTTCAGATTTTCCAGGTTACTTTCTCTCTGATCTGTTTTCCATTTATTCAAGGAATGGGACTAGGCCATTCTGCCCCTTAGACCTGTTCTGATCTGATCTGATCTGATATCTGATCTGTACCTTCATCCACTTCCCATGGTTCTGTAACCTGGAATATCCTTTCCTAAATCCCAACCTTTTCTCTCGCTTTGTTTCTCTTTTGCATCCCTTATCCCTGAAAATGAATCCAGTGCCAACTATCAGCTTTAAAGAAAATTGCTGATTGGGTACAAATTTTAAGCATTGCTAAATGGAAGCATAGAATCCCTGCAATTGGAAGCAGGCCATTCAGCCCATTAGGTCCACAGCAACCTTCTGAAAAGCATCCCACCCTGACCCACCCCATAATTCTGCATTTCCCATGGCTAATCCATCTATCCTTAGACACAACGGGGAAATTTTCCATGATCAATCCATCCTAATCTGCTCAACTCTGGGAGAAAACTGAAGCACCAAGAGGAAACCCACGCAGACACGGTCCACCTATCCACTCCACCCTCTCCTCCCTGACCTATCACCTTCATCCCCTCCCCCACTCACCCATTGTACTCTATGCTACTTTCTCCTCACCCCCACCCTCCTCTACCTCATCTCTCCACGCTTCAGGCTCACTGCCTTTATTCCTGATGAAGGGCTTTTGCCCGAAACGTCGATTTCGAAGCTCCTTGGGATGCTGCCTGAACTGCTCTTCCAGCACCACTAATCCAGAACCACGAGGAGAATGTGCAAACTCCACACAGACAGTCGGCTGAGGCTGGAATCGAACCCGGGTTCCTGGCGCTGTGAGGGTGGAGAAGAAATGTCTCACCTCTGTCTTACAATGTGTGACTCTTATTCTGAGATGATACCCTCTGGTCCTAGATTCTGGTCCTAAACAGGAACCACCTTTTCCACATCAAGGATTTTGACCCCAAAGAAGTGTGTATGTTTTAAGGTCATTTCTTATTTTTCTGTACCCCAACAAGTGCGGGCCCCAATCTACTAAACATAATAAGTGTTTACACAGTCCCTCCATACCAGGAATTAGCCGAGTGAACCTTCTCTGGACTGTTTCCCATACCAGGACATCTTCCCTCCGATAACGGGACCCAAGTCGTTCGCAGTATTCCAGCTGTGCTCTGATGAGAGCTTTGCACAGTTTCAGCAAAACCTTTCTGTTGTAATACACCAGTACCTTTGAAATAAAGGCCATTTGCTCTCTCAATTAGCTGCTCAACTTGGATGCTAGCTTTTTGTGATTGGTGGACTCTCAAATTCAAATGCAGTTCTGAAGGAAAGATCATGGCGGACTATGGCGGCACGGTGACTCAGTGGTTAGCACTGCAGCCTCACAGCGCCAGGGACCCAGGTTCGATTCCAGCCTCAGGCGACTGTCTGTGTGGAGTTTGCACATTCTCCCTGTGTCTGCGTCGGTTTCCTCCGGGTGCTCCGGTTTCCTCCCACAGTCCACAGGTCAGGTGATTTGGCCATTCTAAACTGCCCATAGTGTTCGGTGCATTAGTCAGAGGGAAACGGGTTTGGGTGGGTTACTCTTCGGAGAGTCAGTGTTGACTTGTTGGGCTGAAGGGAATCTAATCTAATCTAATCACTGGACTCAAAACATGAGTTCTGTTTCTCTCTCCACAGCCAAAAAAGTGAAGCTCCTGTGAAGTAAGAGGGTTAAGGGTTAAAGTCATGGGGGACCCAGGGGAGGGGAGGTGGCATATGGAGTGGAAAGAGAATGCTTTACAGGGGATTCCCTTGCTACAGTTGGATAGTAAAGAGTGGATCCAGTTTACAGAGGCCCAGGTACTTGGCTAATGGATGGGGAAGAGGGCTATCATTGTGTCGAGAGAAGGACGAGGTGGGATAATGCCCGATGGTCACAGTCACACCTCTCCAACACGCTGGTCTCAAAGTGAAGCGTTACAAATGATTTGTCAGATCTGATTGCATGAACTGACAATGAGACACAAATGAATTGAAGCACCGTTATCATCTGGATAATTACTTTCCCTCTCTTCACAATTATCCTGGAGTGGAATCAGGTCACCAAATGTAACACACTTTAAACAAAGATAACTGCTGCCATAAAAATTATAAAAGGCGATTTATCCAAGTCTCTCGATGTTAACAATTGTAATGAAACAAGAATAGACAAAATAAACACTAGAAGGATGTTCCCACTGACTGGGGAGTCCAGAAACAAGGGGTTTGGTTTAAGGAGCCAGAGGAGGCCATTGAGGACTGAGACAAGAAGAAATGTCTCCACCCAGAGAGAAGGGAGTCTGTGGAATTCTCCGCCACAGAAAGTGATTGAGACCAAAACATTGAATGTTTTCCGGAAGGAGTTAGATACAGTTCTCAGGGCTAAAGAGATCAAAGGGCCTGGGAAGAAGGTCGAAACGGGACACTGAGTTTGAAGATCAGCCATGATCCTACTGAATGGGAGAGCAGGCTCGAAGGGCCGAACGGCCTACTATTTTCTATGTTCTTAAAATGGGATTGTCATTTTGCCTGACAAATGCAAAAGCATGAACCAGGTTTTGTTGTGCACTATCTTAGTCAAGTTAACCATGTTTACCAGAGGAAATTAATACCTTGCTACACTGGCTAAAATAAAATGTTAGGATTTAACTTCCTGTGACATGATACCTCCTTCTTGCCCACTCAATGCAGAGACAGTTTGACAGTTCACAAACCTGGGTATAGTCACTGTGATCCCATTGCCCCGCAGTCAAATTCACAAACCCCTCCACATTACTTCTTCGGTAAACCTGTACCAGCTCTCAGACAAAGTAATACGCAGTTCTCCCACAGTCTCATCCTCCCTCACCACCTTCCTCCACTACCCCGCAAACTCTTCCTACAAATACACATCAGTCTGTGTTCAAAAACATATTATTACTGAATCTGTCATATTGTCAACACACACCGTTCTTACAGAAAATAAAGTAATGCTTCATCATAATTCAGCAAGGTCAACTTCCCCTGCGGTTGGAAAAGAGTAGAAAGCCTGTTTTCACAGCCGGAGAACAAAATCACATTGTCTGCGATCGTGGATTCCAAAGCCACTCACTGCTGTAGTTTTGCCAGTCGATAATTTCAATTGTAAAACGAAAACAGGCATTCTGCCGTCATCCATTAAAAGTGGTATTTGCAGCATTCTGCTTTTTGTGAAATAAAAAAAACGCTCAATCCTTTGAGTACAGCAGTTGGGACATTATATTGAGGTTGTACAGGACATTGGTGAGGCCTCTTCTGGAACACTGTGTCCCGTTCTGGTCACCCAGTTACAGGAAGGATGTTACTATGCTGGAGAGAGTTCAGAAGAGATTTATCAGGATGTTGCAGGGTATCGAAGGTTGAGTTATAAAGAGAGGCTTGATAGATTGGGACCGTTTTCATTGGAGTGTAAGAGGTTGAGAGGCGACCTGTTAGAAGTTTATAAAATAATGAGAGGTGTAGATAGAGTTTATGGTAGTGGCCTTTTCCCAAAGGTGGGGGATTTCAAGAGTAGGGGGCACATTTTTAAAGTTGAGAGGAGAGAGAGATTTAAAAAACACAAAAGAGGCAAAGTTTTTACACAGAGGGTGGTTCGCGGAAGGAATGAATTTCCTAAGGAAGTGGTGGATGTGGGTACAATATGTTTAAAAACAATTGGCTTGATAGATCAATAGGAAAGATTTAGAGGAATATGGGCCAGGAGCAGGCAGGTGGGACTAGTTGGGATTATGTTCAGCATGGACTGGTTGGGCCGAAGGGTCTGTTTCCGTGCTCTATAACTCTATGAAAAGAAGTATTAAGAAGGTGTTTGGTATGCTTTCCTTTATTAGTCAGAGTATTGCGTACAGGAGTTGGGAGGTCATGTTGCGGCTGTACAGGACATTGGTTAGGCCACTGTTGGAATATTGTGTGCAATTCTGGTCTCCTTCCTATCGGAAAGATGTTGTGAAACTTGAAAGGGTTCAGAAAAGCATGTTTCCAGGGTTGGAGGATTTGAGTTGGAGGGAGAGGGTGAACAGGCTGGGGCTGTTTTCCTGGAGCGTCGGAGGCTGAGGGTTGACCTTATACCGGTTTATAAAACCATGAGGGGCATAGATAGGGTAAATAGACAAAGTATTTTCCCTGGGGTGGGGGAGTCCAGAACTAGAGGGCATAGGTTTAGGCTGAGAGGGAAAAGATATAAAAGAGACCTAATGGGCAGCTTTTTCACGCAGAGGATAGTACGTGTATGGAATGAGCTGCCAGAGGAAGTGGTGGAGGCTACTACAATTCAAACATTCAAAAGGCATCTGGATGGGTATATACGGGCGGCACGGTGGCTCAGTGGTTAGCATTGCTGCCTCACAGCACTAGGGATCCGGGTTTGATTCCAGACTCGGGTGACTGTCTGTGTGGAGTTTGCACATTCTCCCTGTGTCTGCGTGGGTTTCCTCCTGGTGCTCTGGTTTCCTTCCACAGTCCAAAGATGTGCAGGGCAGGTGAATATGCCATTCTAAATTGCCTATAGCAGTAGGTGCATTAGTCAGAGGTACATACAGGGTAGGTGAATGGGTCTGGCTGGGTTATTCTTCGAAGGGTCAGTGTGGACTTGTTGGGCCAAAGGGCCTGTTTCCATACTGTAGGGAATCTAATCTAATCTAGTGAATTTGGAGGGATATGGGCCGGGTGCTGGCAGGTGGGACTAGATTGGGTTGGGATAACTGATCGGCCTGGACAGGTTGGACCGAGGGGTCTGTTTCCATGCTGTACATCTCTATAACTCTATGATTACTGAAGCAGTAAGTCCTGTAAGTGAATTATATTTTTTGACAGCAAGGTAGCAACCTCAGAGTGATGTTGCGAAGTCTGAATCCATCTCAATACCAAACCCCATCCCCTAACTGGAGGATTTGCCTCCTCTTTATGTATCCATTTCTATATTTGCATGTTAACGCACATGCAAAACACATCCAAATCAACATATCCATATGCAGCACTGTTAACATCACAGAAGGTCCCTTTAGAGTTTCACAGTTTTGACACCAGGTCACACAAGGGGATATGTGGACAGGTGACCAACTGCTCGGTGAAAGCAATAGATCGTAAGGAGGAGGAGAAAGAGAATGAAGAAAAGAGAAAAGAGATGCAGTGAGATTTCAGGTGGGACTTGCAGAGTTTCAGACCTGAAGGTTCAGGGACCAATGTTTTTTTAATTAATTCATTCACAGGATATGGGTATCACTGGTTTGTTCAGCATTTACTGCCCATCGCTAATTGTTAAGAGCAACCACGTCTATTGAACTTGGCTTCCAGCATCTGCAGTCCTTCCTGTCTCCTAGCAATATAGTCAAGTAATTAGAATCCCTACTGTATGAAACAGGCCCTTCGGCCCAACAAGTCCACGCCAACCCTCCAAAGAGTATCCCACCCAAACCCATTCCCCTACATCTGCCCCTGAGTCATGCACCTAACCTACATATCCCTGAACACTATGGGTGACCCAGCATGGCCAATCCACCCTAACCTGCACATCTTTGGATTGTGGGAGGAAACTGGGGCACCCGGAGGAAACCCACACAGACACGTGGAAAATGGAGGCTGGTGCAATTACAACATTTAAAATATATTTGATAGTTACATGAATAATAAAGGTTTAGAAGGATATGGGTCAAATACAGGTAAATGGGACTAGTTCAGTTCAGGAGACTTGGTCGACTTGGTGGGCCAGTTTCCTGCTGTCTGACTCTATAAGCTCTACCAGCCCTGATTACTGATCGATTGATTCCGATTGGCGCAAGTCAGGAGTTTGATGGAATACTCCCCACTTGTCCAGATGGGTGCAGCTCCAACACTCAGAAAGCTTGACACCATCCAAGACAAAGCAGCCCACTTGATTGGTGCCACATCCACAAGCATCCACTCCCTCCATCACTGATGCTCACCAGCCTCTATCACATCCTCTGGCAGTTTATTTCATGCATGCACCACCCTCTGTGTAAAACAAAGTTGCCCCTAAGGTCCCTTTTAAAACTTTCCCCTCTCACCTTCAACCTATGCCTTCTAGGTTTGGACTCCTCCTACCCTGGGGAAAAGTTGTTGGCTATTTACCCTATCCATGCCCCTCATGATTTTATAAACCTGTACAAAGGCGTGTACTATCTACAAGGTTCACTGCAGAGATTCACCAAAGATCCTCAGACAGCACCTTCTAAACCCGCGGCTACTTCCATCTAGAAGGACAAGGGCAGCAGATATAGAGGAAACCCACCCCCTGCAAGCCACTCACCATCCCAACTTGGAAATATATTGCCGTTCCTTCACTTGGGTCATAGTCCTGGAATTGCCTCCCTACGGGCATTGTGGGTCAACCCATAGCGCATGGACTGCAACGGTTCAAGAAGGCAGCTCACCCCCACCTTCTGAAGGGTTAACTAGGGCCCGCCAATAAATGCTGGGCTCAGCCAGAGACATCCATGTCCCATAAATGAATAAAAAATTAAGAAACACGGTGCCATGTTATGGTGACGAGTGCTACACATTGTCGATGGGGTTGCATTCATCACACACGTCTGGGATGGAGTGACAAGTATTTCACACTAGAGCTGGGCATCACGTCTAGTAATGTCGGTAGGGACACAGGTTTTCTCTCTATTGAACAGGGCGTTTCATCCTATAATCTCTTGCAACCTCCTGCACAACCTGACAGATTCAGTGTGTTGGCAGGTAAACATTGAGGCGAATGAGCCTTTCAGACAATAAACTGCCCATGTTAAGAAAACAGCAGTGTTTTTATTGAATGTTTTGCCAAAGATTTGCAAGAGAATTTTATTTGACTTTCCCACACATTAAGAGATGATAAACCTGATACTTACAGATTAACATTGATCTGGCACTTGCTCAGTTGTTGCTCTCCCTTTTATAATCCCATCGACAGAAACAGATGGCCAGCATGTACAATTTTTTTCTGTTGTTGCCAACTTTCTAGCCATGTACCATATTGCTGTGCCAGTAATTTGTGCCATGGAGCTGGGTGGAGCCACCTTGTTTGCCCACACATCAGGAACGCAAATCAGCCAGAGACACTGCACATGAAATCTTTGTTTGAAAGTGAATCCAAGGATGGTGTTTGGTTTCCTCAATGCCCCTTGATTTGCCAATGACGCTTCTACCCTGCAGTTCCTACCGAGATTTCAACCACTGGTTCACAAATTTAAACGAGGAAAGATGTGGGTGGCTCAGTGGTTAGCACCTCTGCCTCACAGCGCCAGGGACCCGGGTTCAATTCCCGGGATTAGTCAAGTTTAGAAAACATTGTCCTGTAGTCTGCAGGCTAAATGGGGTTACGTTAAAAATCATACAACACCAGATTATAATCCAACAGGTTTATGTGGAAGTAGAAGATTTTGGAGCATTGCTCCCTCATCAGGAAGCTTGTACTTGGACTATAACCTGGTGTTGTGTGATTTTTAAACTTTGTCCACCCCAGTCCAACACTGGACCTCCACATCCTAAATGGAGTTAGCCATGGGGTAAAAGTCTTGTTCTTTTGTTTTCCCCAGGCTTAGGTAGGGGAAACGAAATGATGAAAGAATTGGGCATGGAATGTGGACAAGTATATGAAAATACAGCCGGTGTTTAGCATTCAGCTGAAAAGACTTCTGGCGCTTCCTACAAACTCGAACTCTGTGTAGACCTGACAAGACTGGTGTATTTCTAACGATTAAATAAAATCAACTTTTCTCTACAACATGATTCAGCTCGGCTATAAGCTAATTGACTGACAGAATTGGCACAATGGACTGAAAGGTCTACTCCTGTTTCGGTTCTGTCACACTCAAAATTGGTGTTGAACTTCAAAAGTATTTATAAACCAACTCATAATCAGAGCAAACGTGTCCACGTGCAGTTAAACTTGCTTCTATAAGAACTGTGATTACTTAATGATAAGAAAACTTTGTCACTTTAAAGAGGGACACCTTAACAGCAACATACAACATAACACTGAACACCAGGAGGAGGTACTTATACTGATTATGCATGATCTCATCTCAAAACATCTTAAAACAATTATTATGTAGACAAGCATAGTAGCTATTCTGCACAAAGAAACCACAAGCAGCAATGCATTGAATGATCAGTTAATCGCTTTCAGCAGCAATATTTTAATGAGGAACGTTGGAAGAATTTAACTTTCCTTCTCTGATTGGTGCTCTGGGATCACTAATATCAGCCTGAACCACGAAAACATACAGGCTTGCTTTCAGGAATTACTATTTCCAAATTCCCAGTTTAGATTAACTGCTAATTAAACTATTAGCCCATCCCCATTACACTCGGGCATGTCAAAAATACAAGAAAGGATTAAGACAGAAAATGGAGAACTGCAGTCCAGACATCCCAAGATCAGGAGAAGGAACAGTTTTAGAATGTAGTACTAAAGGCAAAGTCACATGACACCAGGTTATAGTTCAACAGGTTTATTTGAAATCACAAGCTTTAGGAGGAGTGCCTCCACTGCATAGGGGTTGGAATATAATCATACAATCCGTACAGTAAGGAAGCAGGCCATTTGGCCCACCAAAGGGGAAAGTGAGGTCTGCAGATGCTGGAGATCAGAGCTGGAAATGTGTTGCTGGAAAAGCGCAGCAGGTCAGGCAGCATCCAGGGAACAGGAGAATCAACGTTTCGGGCATAAGCCCTTCTTCAGGATTCCTGAATTCCTGAAGAAGGGCTTATGCCCGAAACGTCGATTCTCCTGTTCCCTGGATGCTGCCTGACCTGCTGCGCTTTTCCAGCAACACATTTCCACCACCAAAGGGGAAGCACGGTGGCTCAGTGGTTAGCACTGCTGCATCACCGCGCCAGGCACCCAGGTTCGAACCTCAAAGCTGTGGATGCTCAGCTGAATGATAGAGACTTTGGGATGTGTGCATTCAGGGGTAAAGAGGTAGGGCAGATATTTAAATGGAGTTGTTGTAAACATTCTATAAGTATCTTATTGGCCATACAGACTCAGGGCACATATGGTCTGCTGCTATTTATATACATTTCATCTGTAGAGCACCTTTCATAACCAAAGGGCATTCTGAGAGCACCATATGCAGTTAAGTACTCCCCTTGTATTGATGATGTGGAGGAGCCGGTATTGGACTGGGATGGACAAAGTTAAAAATCACAACACCAGGTTATAGTCCAACAGGTTTATTTGGAAGCACTAGCTTTCGGAGTGTTGCTCCTTAACCACTATGACCCGGTGTTGTGTGATTTTTAACTGTTGTATTGAGGTAACGTGGCACCCAAATGGCAATGTGATAATGACCAGATAATCTGATCACCAGGTCTTTAGGGAAAACTCCCTCGTTCCTGTTGAAACCTGCCATGGTTTCTTCAGTCTGTCTGGGAGGGCAGGCAGTAATACAGTTCAACATGTCTCACGCAAACGTCGGTACCCCTGACAGTGCCTTGGCACCTGGGTTTCAGTCTCGACTTTGACGTCCTGCAGAGATACTTGAACCCACAATTCCATGACTCAGGAGTGTGAGAGTCACCCACTGTGCCCCAGCTGAGACACACACGTGTAGGAGAGGCAGTCAACTCAAACCGATCTCTTCAGATTTGTTGAATATTAACCAGCACCTCCCAACCAGCAAACATCTCAGCAATAAACAAATCTCTCACTGACTTAAAGGAGGGGTGCAGCAATTGACAATGTTTGCAAACCGTAAGGATGGGCGGGTCAGACCACCTTAAACACAGCTCCCCACCCCCACCCCAGACCAAAGGCCAATAAAAATGTGGCGTTTTACTGAAACTGACATCAGAACAGATCCGTTCACTTTTATAGGAAACATTACCCAGAAATGGAAAGCAAGGCCTTTCCCTTTACCTCTGGGATTGCAGTCTACCTTAAACGTGCCAAACACATCATTAATAACGAAAATCCCATTTACTCGCTGGCTTCGTGTTTTATGTATTAAGTTATGACCAGCAAAAACAAAACACTTGGAGCTGGAATAAAAACCTTTGAATCCAACTCAGCAGAAACTCTCGACAGACAGAGAGAAAAAAAATGTTTCCTTTTTGTTTAAACCAACCTAAGGAGGAGTTTATTCAGTACCTCTGGAAATCCCTCTCTCTCTCTCTCCGATGTTAAGGACCCTTGTACCATGGGGCCTGAGGTATGATCTTCAAGCAAAGCTGCCCCTCAGATTACACACTCAGCAATTACAGACTCCATTCCGACAGAAATAAACTGAGCTTTTTACACAGAGAGAGAGAGAGAGCAATCTACGTCTGTCCAACAAGATGAGTAAGTTTGACTAATGCACATGGTTTGTTAAACAGCTGTTCCTCCCCAGTTCCAGAATGATTGTCAATCTCTCTCTCTTTTACACACACATTTCAGGGCCTGGAGGGAGAGCTGCACAGTTTCACAATACAGACAAAACAAAACATCCACACTCACCGTCTATATTCCCACTCTTACCCCTCCCGCCCACTTCGGGCTGCGATACAACGAGGAGCTGGGAATCAGTTGAAATTCCTCTCTCTGCCGTGTTCCCCTCTGTGTACCCCTGTACACTTACTCCAACCCAGTATGTTCCTGTTTGATACAGATATATCTCTGCACACACAGGGAGGAAAAAAAGGGGGCCGATGATAAACGCGTACAAGTTCCTTTCGCAGCTGTCAGTAACAGGGTTTCTCTGTCAGAGTCCAACCCCCTTTCCTCTGGAAGGGGAGGGATATTGGAGAAACCCAACAGCTGTTGCCTTGAGAAATTCAAACTTCTCGGCATCTGCGTATCCTTAAAACTGCTGGAGCCCTGAAATCTGTAAAATCGCTCTGCTTTGGCTCAGTTGTTGAATCTCTCTGTTTCACTTTTGAGACTAGGCACCTCAGCGTTGAAGAGTTCCCACATTTTGGAAACATTTTAAAAAGAAAGACTGTTGTCTTCGTTCTCAAACGGAGGTGGGAGTTACACGATTCTTTTCAAACAATAAATAAATACATTTCATTTATTTTAAAAACCCGAAAGGAGTGCGGATGCTGTAAATCAGAAACAAGTCCAGAATTTGCTGGAAAAGCTCAGCAGGTCTGACAGCAGATGCTCACCTTTTCCAACAACTTCTGTTTTCTTTTGTGAACAAATTTATTTCAGCTTTTTCTCTTAAAGGCCTGAACAGACTGACCCATAACCGTTTCTCCCCGCAGGGGCGAGATGTTGAACTGAAATGATCAGGAATTATCCCTGAGGTGGTGGTGGAAATTAGATTATCGGATTTATTTATGACAGCCAAAATGTCTTCACTTCTCAAATCCCCATTGGACCAAAGGTTGAGAGGCGATATCACAGGGCAGAGGGACAGCAACAATGCCTCCCTGCATTTATACAGCGCCTTCAGTTCCCCAGGCACCTCAGTCAAGTCCTACGGCATCAGGTGGGAAGGTGCTGGATGAATTGCCGAACATTTGGTCAAAGGGGTGGGTTTCGAGGAGGTTTGAAGGCAAGGTGGGGGAAGTTGGAGGTTGACTATTAATTCCACGAATCTCTTCTTTCATTCAGTCAAATAGTGCCTGACATGGAAATGAAATCTATCGTTGGCTCATTCATAACCTCGGTTAACCAAACTCTTCAGGTCACCTACAAAGGTTGTCTATATCCATTTCCATTATCAACATCCTGGGCATTACTATTGATCAGAAACTCAACTGGTCTCACCACATAAACACACCGGCTACAAGGACAGGTCAGAGGCTAGGAACCCCACAGTGAGTAACTCACCTCCTGACTCCCCAAAGCCTGTCCACCATCTACAAGGCACAAGTCAGGAGTGTGATGGAATACTCCCACTGGCCTGGATGGGTGCAGCCCCAACAACACTCAAGAAGCTCAATGGAGTCCACTTGATTGGCACCACATCCCCACAAACATCCATTCCCTCCACCACCAATGCTCAGTAGTATTCTGTCTACAAGATGCACTGCAGATTCACCAAAGCTCCTCAGACCTTCCAGATCCACAGCAATTCCCATCCAGAAAGACAAGGATGGCAGATACTGTGCATGGGAACACCACCCCCTGCAAGTTCCCCTTCAAGCCAATCACCACCCTGACTTGGAAATATGTTGGCGTTTCTTCACTGTCACTGGGTCAAATTCCTGGTATTCCCTCCCTGGGTCACCTACAGGGTCATGGACTGCAGCGGTTCAAGAAGGCAGCTCACCCCCACCTTCTCAAGGGGCAACTAGGGACAGGGCAATAAATGCTGGTGACACCCACATCCTGTTAATGAATAAAAAAGAAAAATACCAGAAGTGCTGGAAAGTTGTTCAGGTGAACTTGAGACTGAAGATAAAGGTGTGTCAAGTCCTCTACAGAGAGATTACTTTGACAGTCAACATCAGGAAGACAAACACTATGACCCAGGATGTTACCATGCCACCAACTATCCGCGTGAATACTGTGACACTAGAGTTTATTGCTATCGCGTATCTAAGCTGCACAATCACCAGCAATCTGTCACTTGACGCTGAAGTCAACACACGCATTGCAAAAGCTAAGAACACCATGCAGTGACCTATCAAGCCAATGTGCTCTCGACAGCAGAGAGATCTGGCAGGAGAAAATTCTGAAACACGCATTGTAAATGCTGGAGAAACTCAGCAGGTCTGAAATTTAATGAACAGTTTCCTCCTTTATTCTCTCAGACATGTCCTAGGTATCCCTCGCAGAAAAGGTCACCAGATCAGAGGTACAGGAGCCTGTTAGTTACATCTACCGATGTCCATTGCCTCAGTCAATGGTGTCTGTGCTGGCTCATCTGAACAACAACTGTGCACTCAAAGACCTGCTCTAGGGTGAGCTGACGACTGAGTGGACACTTCCTGGGTATCCAGAACTCCTCCACAACAACACAAGACGTGAAGATAGCGGACATTGGCAGCGCCTTGACTTGTGACCTCTGGAGACTGACTGCTTGGAGGGTTGTTATGTGGAGGTGCCGGTGTTGGACTGGGGTGGACAAGGTCAGAAGTCACATGACACCATCTTATAGCCCAACAGGTTTCTATGGAATCACAAGCTTTGGTGCACTGCCCCTTTGTCGGGTGAAGTCATCCTGACTTTGTCCACCCCAGTCCACCACCACATCATGGGTACAATAAGAGTTGTCAGGTCTGGAAACGGGTGTAGAAACACACCCACTTCTAACAGGGGTCTTTCTTTCCTCCTGGGTTCATCCGCTCTGTGGGATCTCTCCCCACCCTCAGAAACCATTTGAACACAAAATGAACTTATTATTCAACAAGCCAGTTAAATATAACATGTGTTGAATTATTTATTTGAATGTCGTTAATGGCCTATCTGTTCTAAACACTTGCTTTCATAGAAAGGACAAGATTGAGTTGTCACTTGGGGGAGGGGAGATTCTTGAGCCCCTGTCATAATGTGTAGTGACAATGAAGCTAACACAAGGGGTAGGAGGGGTGGGGAAGGTGCAGTCAGCACTCTGTGTTCCAATGCCAGGATTGATTTATTCATTTTATTTGCTACATTGTGCGAAGGATCTGACACTTTTTCACAGGAGATTGCATTCTTGTTGTGGTCACTGATTTCTGCCAGGGCTACAACGGAGCCTGTCGGAGTGGACAAAAAGCCAGCATTAAACTCCTCCCCCCTCCCCGAGGAGCACTGCACATGTAGCTGTGGGGGTTGGGGAGGGGGGGTGGAGACAAACTGGGAAACTCCTGACAACTAGAATCATAGAGTCATAGAGGTGTACAGACTCAGTCCAACTCATCCAGATATCCTAAATTAGTGTAGTGTAGTGTAGTTCCATTTGCCAGCACTTAGCCCATATCCCTCCAAACCCTCCCTATTCATATATCCATCCAGATGCCTTTTAAATGTTATAGTTGTACCAGCCGATTGGTCTACTTCAGCTCCTATTTTCTGTGCTTTGATCAGATCACCTCTCCAGTGAGATGATGTGAGTGATACACATTGACCAGGACACAGGGGGACAGGGAGGTCTCTACTCATGTCCTTCCAAGGGCCTCAGCTTAATGTACCATTGAAAGATGGCATCTCTGCCAGCTCTATACTGTATTGAAATGCCAGTGTGGATCATGGTCTCAGGTCTCTGGCAGGGAGCTCAAAGTCAGCATTTTATGACTCAGCGATGAGAGTGCTCCTGACTGACACATGCCTGACAGAGATTTGAGCTGAATAATTGAATGACTTGACTCAATGAGAAACCAGTCCCTGTGATGTGCTCAATACCTGTCCCTTCTTTCTCCAGCTCCTTGAAAGTTGCGATGTGGGAGGTGCTGATGTGAGACTGGGGTGGACCGGGACCACTTTCACTGATGAAGGAGCAGCGCTCCGAAAGCTTGTGATTTCAGAGAGTCATACAGAACGGAAACAGACCCTTTGGTCCAACTAGTCATAATCCTAGACTCACTCCACCTGCCTGCTCCTGGCCATTATCCCTCCAAACCTTTCCTGTTCGTGCACTTATGCAAATGTCTTTTAAAGGTTGTAATTGTACACACATCCACCACTTCCTGAGGATGTTCATTCCACACGCGAACCTCCCAATGTACAAACAATTTACCTCTCATGTCTTTTTAAAATCTTTCTCCTCTCACCTTAAAAATGTGTCCCCTAGTTTTGAAATCCCCCATCCTAGGGAAAAGGCAGCTACCATTAACTCCACCTGTACCCCTCATTATTGTGTAAACTTCTATCAGGTCACCTCTCAACCTCCTTCAGTAAAAAAATTTCTTTATAACTCAAACTTTTCATACCGAGAAACATCCTGATAAATCTCTTCTGAACCCTCTCCAGCTCGATAATAAATCAGTTTGACTATAACCTGATGTCATGTGACCTTTGTCCTTGGAAGTTGACATCCAAACTCCCACAATTCTTTCAAGCCAAACCATTCTGTCCCCTTATGAATCCAGGTAGTTTTAACAAACAATGAACACTTCCCTAATAAAAACAAAATCCTGCAGATGTTTGAAGTCTGCAGTAAAAGGAGAAAGTGCTGGGGAAACTCAGCAGGTCTGGTAGCACCTGCAGAGAGATATTCAGAGTCACTGAACTTGAAATATCATTATGTCACATAGAGTGTAAAGACAAGGTTTTTTCCCCAGGGTAGGGGAGTCCAGAACTAGAAGGCATAGGTTTAAGGAGAGAGGGGAGCATTTTAAAAGGGACCTGAGGGGCAACGTCTTCATGCAGAGGGTGGTGCATGTATGGAATGAACTGCCGGAGGAAGTGGGAGAGGCTGATATAATTGCAGTATTTAAAAGACCTTTGGACAGGTACGTGGATAGGGAAGGTTTAGAGGGATTTAGGCCAACTGCAGGGAAATTGGGTTTGTTCAGTTTAGGAAATTGGGTTGGCATGGACAAGATGGGCTGAAGGGTCTGTTTCCATGCTATATGACAGTTTCTATTCAAACGAATCCATGTAATGCCCTCTTGAGTGCCTCAGTTGAACAGTTCAGCCAATTCGACAACAAACACACAAAGAGGTTAATGTTCTCATGCAGAATGGCCTTCACTCATTCCTATTTTTTGTGTTTCTATCTCAGTGCTTGCGTCCCTCATGGGTATAGGGTAGACCCTCCACCTGTACCCAGGCAAGGTAATGGGGGAAAAAATCCGACACTGAGTGTCCATCTCTCTCTGCTGCTGAGGAACCAGATGCAGGCAGTTCTGCTGTAACGGGGTAGTTCCGTTCTCGTGCCACCCCGCGTTATAAGAAAATCGTGTAATAGCAGCACCATCTGAACTAATGGGGCCCGAATCACATTATAACCAATACACATTTGAAAAGTTTGTGCGATAGAAACAGTGTCCCCAATTTGTGAATCGTGTTACAGTGAATTTGCATTAACGAAATGCACGTTGTAGCAGAACGACCTGAACAAGGCAATCTCCAGGGCAATCCTGCTCGGGCCTGGCCTCTCACTTCAGCCTGCGTTTGCTGTTTCTCAATCATCCGCACCATACACTGAGAGCTGCAGCAAAACTTGCCTCACATTGTTCAAATGTTGGACACAGAATCAACTCAAGAAGAGAATTTTAATTAACTTTAGCAAAATCACCCTAACAGCAATGAAAGTCATTAATCTGTAATTAGTTAAATGAACTCATGATTAATATAGCTCATTGCGTAGTAAATAATTAATGTGATTGGTTGCACTGGCAGTCTAAGTTTGGAGATAGGACTGTGAGTAGATACATATGTTTGATTGTACAGATGAATTGTTCTTTAATAAGCTATATGTGAGATGAGAAATATATTCTTGCATTAGCAAGTTTTGAGAAGATTTGTAGCTCAGGTTGAGGTTCTGGATATAGGTTTGCTCACTGAGCTGGAAGGTTCATTTTCAGATGTTTCATCACCATACACAGTAACCTCCTCAGTGAGCCTCTGGATGAAGCACTAGTGGTGTAGCCCACTTTTTATTTATATAAATAAATAAATAAAAAGAGGGCCATAACACCAGTGCTTCATCCGGAGGCTCACTGATGATTTTACCGTGTATGGTGACGTAACATCTGAAACCGAACCTTGCAGCTCAGCGAGCAAACCTATATCCTATATTCATGCATTTTGGACAGGAGAAGGAGAAGCGATATCATAAACTAACTGGTGAAGTTTTATGTATGACGTGGGAACAGAGATATCTGGGAGTTCCCTTGACACTACTATGTAGAGCTGTCAGGATGTGTTGTTTGTATAGAAATGGGAAAGCTCTGGCCATTCGACCCAATTAGTCTAACTCATCCATTCCTGCCCATTTGACCATCAGGTTTTTAAAATAATTTTCAAATCAATTTGCATCGAGATTACACACTTCTGGGGCAAGTGGGATTTGATCCTGGGCCTCCTGGTGAAGAGGGAGGAACACTACCTCCATTGGTCAGATGGGCAGGTCATTGGCAGATGAAACATAACCCTGATCAATGTGAGGTGATGCACTTTGGAAGAGGGAACAAGACAAGAAAATACTCAATGAATGACAGGACACTCGGAAGCTCAGAGGAACGGAGGGAGCTGGGGGAACCTGTCCAGAGATCTCTGAAGGAGGCAGGAGAGGTTAATAAGGTGGTTAAGAACATTTGCCTTCATCAGTCGAAGTATGGATTAAAAGAGCAGGGAGGTTATGTTGGGGCCGTACTGGACTTTGGTGAGGCCACAGCTTGAGTGCTGTGTGCAGGTCTGGTCACCACACTGAGGAAGGATGTGCAGAGGGGATTCACAAGGATGCTGCATTTCTGATACGGAGAGAAGTTGGATAAGCTCACTTTGTTTTCTTTGGAGCAGAGAAGGCTGAGGAAGGATCTGATCGAGGTGGATAAGGTCATGAGGGGCATGGATACGGTGCATAGAAAGCAGTCGTTTCCCTTAATCGAAGGATCAACAATAAGGGGGGGGGGAGGGCATTGTTTTAAGGTGAAAGGCAGGAATTTAGAGTGGAAATATTTTTCACCCAGAGGATAGTGGGATCTGAAATGTATTCCAGAAACCTCACAACCTCTAAAAAGTAACCTTTGAGTACAGGAGTTGGGAAGTCATGTTGAGGTTGTATAGGACATTGGTGAGTCCTCTTCTGGAATACTGCGTCCAGTTCTGATTGTCCTGCTATAGGAAGGATATTATTAAACTGGACAGGATTCAGAAAAGATTGACCAGAATATTACCAGGAATGGACAAAATGGGCTGTAAAATGTAAATGATGAGGGTCTTCTCCCTAGGTTGGGGGCGTTCAAAACCAGGGGGCATAAAACCAGGTGAGAGCAGAAAGATTTAAAAAATACACGAGGGGCAACTTTTTTACACAGAGAGTGATTCGTGTGTGGAATGAACTGGCAGAGGAAGTGGTGGATGAGGGTACAGTTACGATGTTAAAAAACATTTGGATAAGTTCATGAATAGGAAAGGTTTAGAGGGATATAGGCCAGGAGCAAGCAGGTAGGAACATGTTCAGCATGGACCGAAGGGTCTGTTCCATCCGATGTGACTCTGTGACTAAGTACTTGGATGAGCTTGAAATGCCATAACATTCAGGGCTATGGGCCTAGTGGGACTAGTGTTGGTAGTAGCATATTTCTGGTGATACAGACTCACCGGCTGAAGGGCCTCTTCTATGATTTTACGATTACCATGGTGCCACAAAAATCCTTATGTGCACCACATTTAGCTTCTGGTGGTGACTGTATTAGCCAGATACCTGCTCTGCTTCCTCACTTACCTCTGCCATCACCACTCTCAATCACTGGGTTGGATGGTATATAGGGAGTCCATGCTCATGTTGTCATGGGATGGTCTTGTGTCAGTCCCCCAGTGGCCTAATCACCTGATGGCATTAGCAGTCCAGTAGGAAGTGTTGTTATCAGTGGGATACCCAACCACCTGCTGTGCGGTGGCATTGATGAGCCAATAGATCCCCATTGTCTCTGAGCCCACTCCAGTTTAGCAGTGGCTCAGGGAGTAAACAGGATCCTCAAGCATCTCCCACTCCTTGGGAAAGCCACTCAACAAACCCCCAGCAAAATCGACAGCCATGACCCATGGGTGCTCTCTTGTCATGAGGTGCCCTGTGTCTGACACATCTCAGGAAGGGGTGGTCAATTGCCCTATCTCCCACTCCCCTTGCATCTGACTTCCCCCTCCCATAATTCTCCTTCCCCAAACCTCCTCCCCATTCCAGGGTCCTCATCCCACCCATTACCGGCTTTGCCCTGGAGTTGGACAATGTTCTGGTGACATTTTGTTTTGCTGACTGTGGACATTACAGACTGGACCAGGTCTTTGTGCCCATCCTGATTGATCTGGAGAAGGTGGCTCTAAGCAGCTTTCTTCAACCACTTCAGCTTTTGGAGGGAAGGTGCACCTGATGCTTGTAAAAACTCTGGGCGGCACAGCGATCATTGTGGAATGATGCAGTGTAAAAAGGCCCTTCAACCGAAGGTGGATAGGACAGCGAAGAAGGCGTTTGTAATACTCGCAGTTATTGGTCAGTGCATTGAGTATAGGAGTTGGGAAGTCATGTTGCGGCTATACAAGACATTGGTTAGGCCACTATTGGAATACTGCATTCAATTCTGGTCTCTCTCTACTATGGGAAGGATGTTGTGAAAGGGTTCAGAAAAGATTTACAAGGATGTTGCCAGGGTTCGAGGGTTTGAGCTACAGGGAGAGGCTGAACAGGCTGGGGCTGTTTTCCCTGGAGCGTCTCAGGCGAGTGCACTATTACAAAGGAGGAGCATGGAATGTCCTTTTCCCACGTCCTGGCCAATGTTTATCCCTCAAATAATGACTCAAAGAGGTGTAAAGCACGGAAACAAACCATTCAGTCTAACACATCCATGCCGACCAGATAGCCTCAACTAATCTCGTCCCATTTGTCAGCATTTGACCCATATCCCTCCAAACCCTTCCTATTCATATACCCATTCAGATGCCTTTTAAATGTTGTAATTGTATCAGCCTCCACCACTTCCTCTGGCAGCTCATTCCATACACGTACCACCCTCTGCGTGAAAAAGGTACCCCTCAGGTCCCTTTTAAACCTTTCCGCTCTCACCCTAAACCTATGCCCTCTTGTTTTAGACTCCCCAATCCTGGGGAATGTACCTTGTCTACTCACCTGACCTACATCCCTCATGATTTTATAAGACTCTTTAAGGCCACCCCTCTGCTTCTGACACTCCAGGGAAAAAGTCTCAGCCTCTCATCTCCTTGTAACCCAAACCCTCAGTCCCAGCAATATCCTTATGCAGCTTTTTTCTCCACCCTTTCTAGTTTAACCACATTCTAACTGGAGCAAGGTAACCAGAATTGTGCACAGTATTCTAAAAGTAGCCTAACTAATGTCCTGTATAACTGCAACATGACCTCCCAACACCTATACTCCCTGTACTGATTAAGAAAGGCAAGTGTACGAAATGCCTACTTCACCATCCTGTCTACCCATGAGTCCACTTTGACAGAGGTGTGCAGCTGTACTCCTCAGTCTCTCTGGTCGACAACATTTCCCAGGGCCCTACCACTAACTGTGTAAGTCCTACCTTGATTTTCCTTACCAAAGTGCAGCACCTCACATTTATCAAAGTTAAACTGCACCGGCCGCATCTCGGCCCACAGGCCCATCTGATAAAGGCCGTGTACTCTTTGATAACCTTCTTCACAGTCCAATGCACTACCAATGTTGGTATCATTTGCAGATTTACCAACTAAACCGCCTATATTCTCATCCAAATTGTTGATATAAATGACAAAAAGCAGGGACCCAGATAACCTTGAGTTATAGAGTATTGGAGATGTACAGCACAGAAACAGACTCTTCAATCCAAGTCGTCCATGCCAACCAGATATCCCAACTTAATCTAGTCCCATTTGCCAACACTTGGCTGATATCCCTCCAAACCCTTCCTATTCATGTACCCATCCAGATGCCTTTTAAATGTTGTAATTGTACCAGCCTCCACCACTTCCTCTGGCAGCTCATTCCATACACGCACCACCCCCTGTGTGAAAACGTCACCCCTTAGGTCCCTTTTAAATCTTTCCCCTCTCACCCTAAAACTATGCCCTCTAGTTTTGGACACCCCACCCTAGGGAAACAACCTTGTCTACTTATCCTATGCATGCCCCTCATGATTTTATAAACCTCTATAAGGTCACCCCTCAGCTTCCGATGCTCCAGGGAAAACAGCCCCAGCCTATTCAGCCTCTTCCTATAGCTCAAATCCTCCAACCCTGGCAACATCCCTGTAAAGATTTTCTGAACCCTTTCAAGTTTCATAACGTCCTTCCTATAGCAGGGAGATCTTTGAAGACGAGTTTTTATAGAGTCATGAAGATCTATGGGGCCCTTCAGCCCATCACATCTGCACCAGTCAAAAACAACCAACTAACTATCCGAATCCCATTTTCCAGCACTTAGTCCAAAGCCTTGTGCATCTTGGCATCACAAGTGCATATCTAAATATTTCTTAAATGCTCTGAGGTTTTCTGCCTCCTCTTCAGTTCAAGTCGTCCATGCCAACCAGATATCCCAACTTAATCTAGTCCCATTTGCCAACACTTGGCTGATATCCCTCTAAACCCTTCCTATTCATGTACCCATCCAGATGCCTTTTAAATGTTGTAATTGTACCAGCCTCCACCACTTCCTCTGGCAGCTCATTCCATACACACACCACCCTCTGTGTGAAAACGTCACACAGGCAGTGAGTTCCACGTTCCCACCACTTTCTGGGTGAGAAGGTATTACTCTCACCCGTAACTCAATGCCCCCTGGTCACTGATCTTTCCAGCAAGAGGAAATGATTAGATTCCCTACAGTGTGGAAACAGGCCCTTCAGCCCAACACCGACCCTCCAAAGAGTAACCCAACCAGACCCATTCCCTATATTTACCCCTGACTAATGCTTCTAACACTATGGGCAATTTAGCATGGCCAATTCACCTAACCTGCACATCTTTTGGAGTGTGGGAGGAAACCGGAGGAAACCCACAGACAGTCGCCCGAGGCTGGAATTGAACCCAGGTCCCCGGTGCTGTTCAGGCAGCAGTGCTAACCACTAAGCCACCATGCTGCCCAAAATGTTCCTTCCTCTCTACCCTAACTACGCACTTCATCAATTTGAACATCTCAATCTCTTCTGCTCCACGGGAAATAAAATTCCCCAGTCTGTCCAATCTTTCTTCGCCAGGTTATAGTCCAACAGGTTTATTTGGAAGCACTAGCTTTCGAGGCAATGCCTCTTCATCATGAAGAAGGAGCATCGCTCCGAAAGCTAGTGCTCCCAAATAAACCTGTTGGACTATAATCTGGTGTTGTGTGATTTTTAACTTTTTACCACATCAATCTTTCTTCATTACTGAAACAATCCAGCCCAGGTAGCATCCTGGTAATCTCCTCTGCACCCTCTCCAGTGCTATCACTTCCCTCCTATAATGTTGTTTCCAAAGAAGTATTTAGAATTAGAGAATTGTTGAAACCACACCATTTGACCATTGCCAGTTCTTTTAAAGAGCTCTCAGTTTGACTTTTATCCCACAGCTCAACATCGCTTTTGAAACAAAATTACACTCCGAATGGAGAACTCTAGATAATAAAGACTGTACCTTCCCTTCTTGCTTTCTCTAAATGCAGTCTGACAGCTTTAAATCTACATAAAAAGGTTCAGTAGTGGACACATTGCAAGGTAGAGATCTGCATATTTTGAGAAGATATTGTAGTCAAACAACAGTTTCAAAACAGAGAGATTGTTGGAAGTAAGGGCAAAAATATTCCCCTCCCCAAAAAGTTCAAAAAGAAATTTTCTTGAGTTCAATCTTAAGCAAGTTACATAAAAAAAAAATGTAGTCCTCATGAAAATAATCATCAAATTGTACAACAGGGGAATACGACAAAGGGCTGGTGTCCTCCGACAAGGGATTCCCTGATCGTAATTTGGTAACCACAATTGATTTAACTCACTCTCTCTATCCACTCCTACCTTGTCAACTCAGATTTCTCCAGTTTCCTCATTTCCCCTCCCCCCACCTTGTCTCAGTCAAATCCCTCGAACTCAGCACCGCCTTCCTAACCTGCAATCTTCTTCTTGACCTCACCGCCCCCACCCCCACTCCCACTCCGGCCTATCACCCTCACCTTGACCTCCTTCCACCTATCGCATTTCCAACGCCCCTCCCCCAAGTCCCTCCTCCCTACCTTTTATCTTAGCCTGCTGGGCACACTTTCCTCATTCCTGAAGAAGGGCTTATGCCCGAAACGTTGATTCTCCTGCTCCTTGGATGCTGCCTGACCTGCTGCGCTTTTCCAGCAACATATTTTTAGCTCTGATCTTCAGCAGCTACAGCCCTCACTTTCTCCTCGAAGGTTTCCAATTATGGTTGCTTTCACTTCAATAGCTGGACCGGGGGATGGGCTAAGGTAGAGCAGCATGGTGGCTCAGTGGTTAGCACTGCTGTCTCACATCTCCAGGGTCCCAGGTTCAATTCCAGCCTCAGGTTACTGTTTGTGTGGAGTTTGCACATTTGCCCTATGTCTGGGTGGGCTTCCTCCCACAGATGTGCAGTTTAAGTGAATTGGCCATTGTGTTCCGGAACTTTTAGGTTAGGTGCGTGAGTCAGGGGTAAATGTAGGGGAATGGATTTGGGTGGGGTACTCTTTGGTGCAATCATTGGCAAACACCTCCACTTCTGACCTTATGTTGGAGGGCAGGCCATTGATGAAGCAGCTGAAGGTGGTTGGGCCTAGAACACTACCCTGAGGAACTCCTGCAGAGATGTCCTGAAGCTGAGATGACTGACTCCTACCAACCACAACCATCTTCCAATGTGCCAGATTTGACTCCAACCAGCGGAGAGTTTTCCCCCTGATACCCATCGATTCCAGTTTTGCTAGGGCTCCTTGATGCTACACTCTGTCGAATGCAGCCTTGATGTAAAGGGCTGTCACTCTCCCCGCCCCTCTGGAATTCAGCTCGTTTGTCCATGTTTGAACTGAGGCTGTATTGAGGTCAGGAGCTGAGTGGTCCTGGCGAAACTCAAACTGGGCATCACTGAGCAGGTTATTGCTGAGCAGGTGCTGCTTGATAGCCCTGTTAATGACACCTTCCATCACTTTACTGATGATGGAGAGGAGACATATGGGGCAGTAAGTGGCTGGGTAAGGTTTTTCCTACATTTCATGTACAGGCCATACCTGGGCAATTTTCCACATTGTTGGGTAAATGCCAGTGTTGTAACTGTACTGGAACAGCTTGGCTAGGGGAGCGGCAAATTCTGGAGCACAAGTCTTCAGCGCTACTGCTGGAATATTGTCAGGGCCCAGAGCCTTTACAGTGTCCATTATTTCCAACTGTTTCTTGATATCACGTGGAGTGAATAGAATTGGTTGGAGACTGGTATCTTTGACGCTGGGGATCAGTGGAGGAGGTCAAGATGGATCATCCACTCGACATTTCTGGCTGAAGATTGCTGTGAATGCTTCAGCCTTATCTTGTGCACTGATGTGCTGGGCTCCTCCATCATTGAGGATGGGGATAATTGTGGAGCCCCCTCCTCCAGTGAGTCGTTTAATCCTCCATCACCATTCGTGATTGGGTGTGGCAGGACAGCTAAAGGGATCAAAGGGTATGGCAGAGAGAGCAGGAACAGGGGACAGAGTTGAATGGTCAGCCATGGTGCTATTTAATTGGTGGAGTAGGCTCGAAGGGGATGAATTTTAAAGGCTTCTAGGAGATCCTGCCTCCCACTTCTAAACTGTGAAGAGTATACTCCCAATCCTAATGAATGCAATCCAAACGATAGGGTTTACTAAATGTGCAGAGACCCTCTGAGGTAAGCTGCGATGTTACTGTGGTCCCAGCGATCAGGTGTGAGTGTTCTGCTGAGAACGTGGACCTTGTCCAGATCAGAGAGGATTCTTCCACCATGCACAGTGTCACAACAAACAGAATTTAACAGATCCGAAGATGTTTGGAGTGTGCTTGGGTCAAAACCCAAGAGCCCCCAGGAGAACACAATGAAACAATCGGTTGTGGACTGCAGACATCCGATAAAGCTGGAGACAGGTAAAATCTACTTGTTTTCAAATAAATATTGGGAGATTTCTGGTTTTCTGTTCTTTTTAAAAGTACTGCTGATGGTCACAAATCTATTTAAAGTTCTGTTACTTACCGTTCTCTGCTTTTACATGTGAAGCGATTGGAGTTGCTCTGAGCTTTGCCCATGGGCAAAGGAACAGTTCTGAATGAGCCACTTTATTCCTGCACTTGACATCCAGCTATCTCCTTTATGAGATTAAATCGATTTGAGCACCTATCCTGAGTGTATTAGAAGCCTTAGGCTTTGTGCTTGCTGGTATGAATGTGTTGCAGCAAGTGCTTGCCAAAACTGTATATTCAGTCCGTGCAGTTTAACATAAGTGAGTCTGCACACAAAACACTTCCACATCATTACCCTGCGGCTGTGCATAATGGAGTTTACAATGGCCATCTGATTCAAAGGGCAATAACCCAGTCAAACAGCAATTAAACTGAACACTCAGAAATCGCAAAAGGGTTTCCAGTTAACATTGTTCCCAACAACCCTCTTTTGAGTGAGGCTGCTTTTTGGGACAGCTGATCGTGTTAAATGATAAGGGTTTGCCTCCCAGACAGAAGGTCAGGAACCTGAATCCCCACAACTGGCTGGAAGTAAAACCATCTCTCCTTAAAGGTGGCTACCTACTTTTTCTTTGATTGAGCTGTCGTCCAGGATTTTCTCCTCTGCATCTTCATACGAAGAGCTCACAACATCGTAGGAAACTATTCAGCCCATCAGTTCTTAACTAGCTGAATAGCTCATGCCCAAAACGTTGATTTTCCTGCTCCTCGGATGCTACCTGACTGGCTGTGCTTTTCCAGTGCCACACTCTCGACTCTGATCTCCAGCATCTGCAGTCCTCACTTTCTCCTCACTCTTAACTAGTGAAAAATCAAAGCTAATTTCATTGCTCTGCTCTCCCCACAGTGCAGTATTTCTCTGAAATATTCATCTCTTTAAACCCATGGACTCTGCCTTAATCACACTCTGTGGTGAAATATGATGTCCACTGTGTAATTAAATTCCTCGCACTCCTACTGGTGGCCATGTGAAATTTACAACTCCTCAATCAAAGCACATAGACACTCTCTCTGCTGACTCTTATCACAGAGTTTTCTCATTTCAACCATCTCTAAACTTCTAAAACAAATAGGTCCATCTTAATCTCCTCCCACTCTCACATCATTGGCCCCATAATCCCCTCAGAGTTTGCAAACAATGGAGGGATGTAGACCAAGGGCAGGCCAAAGACGTTAGTTTAATTTTGCTTCATGTTCGGTACAACATTGTGGGCTGAAGGGCCTGTTCCTGTACTGTACTGTTCTACGTTCTGTGTGCTAAAACTCTCTTCCTCGTCTAAAAGCTACTCCTTCGTGACACCTTCCAATAACACAGGGCCAACCAGCCCATGCATGCCACCTTCTCGATCTGTGACCCACCTGCCACCTCTATGCCCATGTTATAGCATCTCCTCTTGAATTAGTTACCGGTTATTCCAAATTGCTTCAGTCCCCACTCCATCTGGCTGCGCTGGTCATTCCCTCAGCTTGAACAGACAATTGGTGATATTAGCAAACAAGTTAACTCTGAGCTGCCATTGAAAAGACCTGATACTTTCACCTCCAGATCATTGTCTGGACTCACCTCAGGCTATCTGAAATGTTGAATGAAACAGGAACGTAGGGACAGGAGTCGGTAATTCAGCACCTTAGCCTGAACAGCTATTCCATGACATCCTGGCTGATCCGTGGTGTAACTGTGCACACCTATATTTGCCCCATATCCCTTAATATCTTTGTTTAACAAAAAATTATCAATCTCGGATTTAAAATTAACAACTGATCCCCGATCCACTGCCGTTTGCAGAAGAGAGTTCCAAACCTCTCCCACCCTTTGTGCTTGGAAGTGCTCCCCAAAATCTTTCCTGAACGGTCTGGCCCTAATTCTCAGACTATGCCCTCGGTTCTAGAAACCCCAGCCAGTGGAAATATTTAATCTTTATCCACCCTGTCTTTTCCTGTTAATATAGAGTCATAGAGTCATACAGCATGGAAACAGGCCATTCATTCTGTTCCCAAACTAAACTAGAATAGAATAGCCTATTGTCAAACTAGTCCCAGCTGCCTGCTCCTGGCCCATATCCATCCAGATCTTTCCTATTTGAACACTTATCCAAATGTCTTTTAAATCTTGCAACTGTGTCCACATCCACCACTTCCTCTGGATTTGTACACCTGAACCCCTAAGTCAGATTGAACGTGTGTTTAACTTCATACCATCAAGAAAATCCCCTGATCTATCCTTTCTTGGTCTTAAATGGATAGACTCATATTTGCTTACCTTGATCTCCATTGACTTAAAGACACGAACAGTGTTACTCATCGAAAGACTCCTTGACAGCTCAGTCCCCTATGAGAACAATTCCAATTAATTGACGCAACATGCACAATGCCATCGGAGTTAAAATTCTGTGAGAAACATTGAGTATTGCCATCTCTGAGTTACTAGCATTGCAAAGTACTGAGTCCATAAATTAAAGGAGAAACAACTGAACAGAATTTCTCAATCGTCTCACCTCCAATAGAGTGTGTGTGAGGGCTACAGGATCTGGCCTGGTTTGCCTGTCATTTGCAAGAAGGCTCATTGTCTGACCTCAGACAATGAAACCATTGTTTGTTCTGATAATCCCATCAGGTGGCTTTATCTCAGATTTCATTTTGATAACGCTCCCGTGAAGCACACTGGGCATGTTCTATGCCATTAAAGGTGCCGTGTGAATGCAACTTACTGTTGTGGCTTGGGTCATCACTGCAGGGTCTCGCAGACTGGGAATGTTGAGTCAGCCTTCCTGCTTGCATAGCAACTTGCCTGATGGGCTGAATGGCCTACTCCTGCTCCTATTTTCTATGTTGCTATGAAAGCAGAAAGGCTCACACATCTTTGATCATTCCATATGATCATGGCTTGATCATACGAGATGGCACTGTGGCTCAGTGGTTAGCACTGCTGCCTCACGGTGCCAGGGACCTGTGTTCGATTCCAGGCGACTGGCAATGTGGAGTTTGTACATTCTCTCTGTGTCTGTGTGGGCTTCCTCTGGGTGCTCCGGATTTTACCCACAATCCGAAGATGTTCGGGTTTGGTGAATTGGCTGTACCAAATTGTCCATAGTGTAGGTTAGGTGCATTAATCAGGAGTAAATGTAGAGTAGTAGAGTAGGGGAATTGGTCTGGGTGGGTTACTGTCCAGAGGGTCGGTGTGGATTTGTTGGGCCGAATGGACTGTTTCCAAACTGTGGGAGTCTATGATCATCTAACTCTGTCCCTGTTACCATTTTCTCCCCATACCCTTTGATCCCTTTACTCCTAAGATCTCTCTTTCTTGAAAACCTTCAAGATTTTGCCTTCAACTCGATTCTGTTATAGTGAATTCCATAGGCTCCCCACTCTCTGGGTGAAGACATTTCTCCTTATCTCGGGACTAAATGGCCTACCTCCCTGTATCCTTGGATTACAACCCCTGATTCTGGTCTCCCTGGTCATTAAGAACACCCTTCCTGCACTTACGCTGTCAAATTTAATAGGTTTCTATGAGATTCCTCCTCCCTTGTTATTCTAGGTTGGAGTGAATATAGCCTGAACTGACTAACACGTCAGTCCTGCCATCCCAAGAATCAGTCCGGTAAACCTGTGTCACATTCCCCCCCCCACAAACTGAACATCCTCCCTCAGATCAGGAGACCAAAACTGTACACAATATTCCATGTATGGTCTCCCTAAGGCCCTGTGCTCTGAAAATGTAGGGCATCATCTGAAGGTGAATAATATTTAAGTAAACGGACAAGAGTAATCCAGTCTGAATTAAAACAAAGCAGCAACCTGTTGATGGAAAACTTAGCTCCATTTAGTTAAATAATGATCCATTTGCAGGTGATCTGGCGGATTACTGAGAGCTGCTTAAACTGACAGGTGGATTATTGGGAAGCACATTCACTTTGGAAAAAGGTTCATTAACAATCAATAGGTGGGTTCAGCACAGTAACAGGAAATGAATATTTGGTGCAAGGAAAGGATTATAAAGGTCATTAACAGCCAACATTGAGCTTCTCTCGTCTTAAAACAGTCCCATAGACACATGGACAGGCCAGGAACAGAGAGATTCAGACCGTATGCAAGCAGTTGGGATTAGTTTAGAATGAATCATTGAATCCCTACAGTGAGGAAACGGGCCATTCAGCCCAACCAAGTGCACACCGACTCTCCGAAGAGCATTTTACCCTGAACTCCCTACCCTTTCCCAGTAACTCTATAATCTCCATGCTAATCCACCCTGACCTACACATCCTGGAACACTATGGGCAATATAGCATGGCCGATTCACCCTAACCTGCACAGCTTTGGACTGTGGGAGGAAACCGGAGCAAACGCGCACGCAGACACGGGTAGAATGTGCAAACTTCACACAGTCGCCCGAGGCTGGCATTAAACCCAGGTCCCTGGTGCTTGAGGCAGCAGTGCTAACCACTGAGCCACTCCTGGCATCATGGGCTGAAGGGCCTGATCCTGTGCTGTTCTGTGTAAACCACACAATAATGATTTTGCATTTTTACACCGCACCTCATCCCTATGTGAAAAATATAAAAAGAGAACTGTTATTAACTTCAAGGTAGCCTCAGGGTACAGACTGTAACTGTTCCGTATGACACTGAACTTCAGAATGTGCCTGTTTATTAGAATTAGGCTGGTGGCCTGAAAGGGGTACATCAGTTCACAAACAGCCCCCAGTTTAGCAGAAGCATAATGCAACTGTCCATCAAAATCACTTGCTTCTGCTCCTACACACAGCAAACCTGGCCATTGATGATGGGACCAATTGGAGAGAAATGGGAGATGCTTAAGAGTTGGAGAAACTCAATGATCTTTGACAATTCTCGGGCTGGAGGACAGCCCAAATATACAGAGGGGCCAAGGTGACAGGAGGATACAGAGAGAATTTTCAAGTCAAAGGTGACCGGAGCCACTGCAGGCCAGTGAGGACAGGAGGGCGTGAGAACTGGAGAGCGAAGATGGGTGGCTAGGGTAGGGAGCACTGGAATAGCCAAGACTGAAGAGAACAAGAGCAGAGATGAGCGCCACGATATTATTTGGGCTGAGCCAGGATCTAGGTCAGGCAATATTACCGAAATGGAAGGAGTTTGTCTTGGGAATGGGAGAGAATAGGAGTTCAGGAGCTCAGCACAGGTTTAAGAAGGACACTGAGGTTCTGAGCAGAGGTAGAAAGAGACAATGCTGACGAAACGCACAACTGAGGAAGAGTCATACCTGACTTGAGACATTAACTCTTCCTCCCTCCACGGATGCTGCCAGACGGGCTGAGTTTCTCCAATGGTCCCTGTGTTTGTTTCAGATTTCCGGCATCTGCAATATTTCACTTTTGTTGGAACTCGGAAGCGGTGGTAATTCAGTCTCAGAGGATGCCTGCTGAGTGAGATTGAGACGCTGATGATGAGATGGAGCTTGAGAGAGAGTCTAAAGATAATGGTTACTTGTTCAGTGCTGTCACCCAGGCTGGGTCCTCAGCTCTGGTGCTGTGCAGTGGAGACCACAATGGTTTAAGCTGCTTTATTTTATTACAATCCCTTGTTCAGATTAAATTAAGCAGTAATTTATTGCAGCTTGTCCCAGCTGTTTGTGATTAGAGCAGAACTGCAGGCTCCAGACAGTCTAACATTGACAGCAGGAGAAAGGAACCAATAATTAATAGAGACACTGTCCGGAGTTTGTAAAATGTGTCGACATTGTTAGTCTAGAATTGCAGGTCCTCTTTAGGCAGTGAACCTCAGGGAGATCGTAACACCACTTATTACATCTGCCTTGGATCAGAGACACCACGAGCAGTAACCTACTCACCAAGACCAACCACAGTCAATGGGGAGAGGGTTAGAACTACTGCAGAATATGTTTGCTCTGATCCCCAGCACCAGCGGGAGGTGAGGCAATGACTGAGTGGTGTTATCGCTAGATTATTAATCCAGGTTAATATTCTGGGGGCACCATTCAAATCCCGCCAGTGGACTTAAATATGGTTAAACGTTCGGAATTACGGGTCAAATAATGACCATGAAGCTATAGTTGAGGAAAAATCCCAACTGCTTTGCGTTCTTGAGGGAAGGAAATCCGCCATCCGTACCCAGTCTGGCCTACAAGTGACTCTGGGCCCAGGGCAATGGGGTTGGCTTTGAATTACCCTCTGGGCAATTAGGGACAGGGATTAAATGCTGGCCCAGCCTGTGATTGAATAGAGTAATCCTGCTTTGCCACAGACGATGACATCCTACCAGATGAGTGTCAGGGTTATTAGATACCATCAGCAAAGCGAATGTCATTTACAAGATACCATGCAAGACCTGTAAAAAACACTACATTGGACAAGCAGGAAACTTGCCACCAGGATAGATGAACGCCAGCTGGCCACCAAAAGGTAAGACCCACTCTCACTAGTTTCCATACGGACAACAAAGGACACCACTTTGACTGGGACAACACACACATCTTAGGACAGGTGAAACAAAGACATGTACAAGAATTCTTAGAGCAATGGTATTCTAACCAGAACTCCATCAATAAACTCCATCAATAAAGTAGATCCTATCTACCTTCCCTTGAAAAATAGAACCGGAAATGACTTCACCCACTTTAAGAAACCTATAAATAGAGAGGTGGGACATATCACCAGGGCTTCACCGGAGGCTCTCCCTGATGATGTTACCTAGTCATGGTGACAAAACACCTGGAAACAAACCTTCAAGCTCAGTGAGCTAACTTACAGACTTATCATCAACCTGAGCTATAAATCTTCACAAAAATCCCTAATTTTGGAATACAGTTAATGTTTCAAGTCTGGTATGACTCTTCCTCACTTCTGACTTCCAATGGTGAGGCACTCTCTCAGTACTGACCCTCTTGACAGTGCAGCACTCCCTCAGCACTGACCCTCTGACAGCGCGACACTCCCTCAGCACTGACCCTCTGACAGCGCGGCACTCCCTCAGTACTGACCGTCCGACAGTGTAGCACTCCCTCAGTACTGACCATCTTACAGTGTGGCACTCCCTTAGCACTGACCCTGTGACAATGCAGTACTCCCTGAGTACTGAACTCCGACAGTGTGACACTCCCTCAGTACTGAATCTCCGACAGTGTGACACTCCCTCAGTACTGAATCTCCGACAGTGCACTCACTCTCATTACTGACCCTCCAACACTGCAGCACTCCCTCAGTACTGATCCTCCGACAGTGTGGCGCTCCCTCAGTACTGACCCTCTGACAGTGCAGCACTCCCTCAGTACTGATCCTCCGACAGTGTGGCGCTCCCTCAGTACTGACCCTCTGACAGTGCAGCACTCCCTCAGTACTGATCTTCCGACAGTGTGGCGCTCCCTCAGTACTGACCCTCTGACAGTGTGACACTCCCTCAGTACTGAATCTCCGACAGTGCACTCACTCTCATTACTGACCCTCCAACACTGCAGCACTCCCTCAGTACTGATCCTCCGACAGTGTGGCGCTCCCTCAGCATTGACCCTCTGACAGTGCAGCACTCCCTCAGTACTGATCCTCCGACAGTGTGGCGCTCCCTCAGAACTGACCCTCTGACAGTGCGGCACTCCCTCAGCACTGACCCTCCAACAGTGCCCACTCCCTCAGCACTGACCTTCTGACAGTGTGGCACTCCCTCAGCACTGACCCTCCAACAGTGCCCACTCCCTCAGCACTGACCCTCCGACATTGCAGCACTCCCTCAGCACTGACCCTCTGACAGCGTGGCACTCCCTCAGTACTGACCCTCTGACAGTGCGGCCCTCCCTCAGTACAATGCTATTCAATTCAAATCTGGAATTGAAAGTCTAATGATGAAGATGAAACCATTGTTGGGGGACAAACCCATCTGATTCACCGATATCCTTTCGGGAAGAGAATCTACGGACTCCAAACCACAGGAATAATTCCTCACGGCCCTGTGGAGAAATGCTAGCCTCAACAACAATGCCCACATCTTGTGAATTTAAACAAAAAACATTCCATTAGTAATTATGTGCCAGCTAAATTGTTATGATACAAACTGAAGGGAATTAAGTGATTATAAAGAAAGATTTCTGGCACACATGGTTGGTAGGAGAAAGTGAGGGCTGCAGATGCTGGAGACCAGAGTTGAAAAGTGTGGTGCTGGAAAAACACAGCAGGCCAGGCAGCACCCAAGGAGCAGGAGAATCGATGTTTCGGGCTTAAGCCATTCTTCAGGTGGTTGGTAGACAGGGAGCAGATATATATATAATGGTATATTTTGTAAGTAAAGAATCTATCAAGATTTGCACCTGATTTCATCCATCACCAATCGCTGAGAGGGGGCTGTCCTCAGCAAATGTCTGAGAAAGACCAGGCTTGAAGGGTAGAAGAGAAAGAGAGAAATCCGTCCAAGGAAGGAGTGATGTTTGTGTCTCAGGAATGTGGTGGGCGGTGGAAAAAAATGATACAATAAAAACATGAGAGGAAAAGGCAACAGGAATTCAATAAGGGAAGGAACTGAGAAAGAAACCTGAATGTGGATTGACATTGATTGTAACAATAACCTCAGGTTTAGAACAAAAATGGTGCACAAACTGAAAAGAAACGACAGAGAAATGTAAGTTGTATGGACATCCGTATGAGGGTTCCCTCAGGTCAGTGCCCCGTAAACAGGAAACTAGAGCAAAAAATATGGGAAAGCATCAGAACGACAGGAAATATTTTAACAAGATACGGGAGCACTGAATTAGCAAGTGTGCAATTATTACCATGAGGGACAAAGGGTCAATAGTAACTTTCACTTTTGGCATGATAAGAAAAGGCTATTGATCCCAAATGGAGCTTGAGTACCACTGAGATCTGATGCACTGTCAACCAGATGGACTGTTCCCCAGATTGGGCAGAAGTAGGCTGTGCTCCTACAGGTATCATCATATCTCTTCCTATCTTCAGCTGTCTCCACCAGAAACATACCCTCCCTCCTCCCTCCCACCCACCCATCCTCTTCCCGACACCCTCTAGGACCTTCTGCTGTTGCTCTGTTCACAGCTTTTGCACTACAATTATCCATTAGGCACAGTTCTCAGTCCATAGAGGCATACAGCACAGAAACAGACCCTTCGGCCCAACCAGTCAATGCTGAACATAATCTGAAGGGTTTTTGCCCGAAACGTCGATTTTACTGCTCCTCGGATGCTGCCTGAACTGCTGTGCTCTTCCAGCACCACTAATCCAGAATCTGGTTTCCAGCAACTGCAGTCATTGTTTTTACCAGATAATCTCAAACTCGGCCAGTCCCACCTGCCTGCTTCTGGTCCATGTCCCTCCAAAGCTTTCCTATGCATGTAACCATCTAAATGTCTTTTAGACATTGTTACTGTACCCATATCCACCACTTCCTCGGGAAGTTCATTCCCTACACGAACCACCCTCAGTGTAAAACATTTGCCTCTTATGTCTTTTTTAAATCTCTCTCCTCTCACCTTAAAAATGTGCATCCTAGCTTTGAAATCACCCATCCTAGGCAAAAGACAATTAACATTACCTGTATCTATACCTCTCATTATTTTATAAACTTCCATCAGGTCACCTCTCAACCTCATCTCTGTTTTACTCAAAGGTTACAGAGGGGTTGACCAGTTTGCAAAGAACCTTTACTGGAACTATACCTTAGGCCCCTTTCCCCTCTCACCCTAAACCTATACCCTCTAGCTCTGGACTGCCCCACCCCAGGGAAAAGATCTTTTCTATTTACCCTACCCATGCCCCTCATGATTTTATAAACCGCTAATTTCTGAAGAAGGGTCACTGAACCCGAAACACTAACTCTGCTTTCTCTGCATAGATACTGCCAGATCTGCTGAGTTGCTCCAACAACTTCTGGTTTTGTTTACCAATAAAAGACAATTGAACCAATTAGCACAGATATATTCAAGGGGAATTCAGATAAGTGAAAAGTGACAGCACATTGGAAGGATATTTTCTGATAGAATTAGATGGAGTAAGCTCGAAAGTAGCTCACATCAAGCACAAACACAGGCCTGGGACAGCATGGAATGTTTGGGCTGAATGGCGTGTTTTTGTGCTGTAAATACAATGCATTTCCATGCCATTGGAAAACCTCCAGACTGTTTGCTATATAATTCAATGATACTTGACTGCTATTTTCCCATCTCCGATGTTTTTCTAACCTTTGGTTTTATTTCCCACAACCATGTCCAAAACAATAAATCTTTCATTCCATTAAAGTCTTCCCGCCTGGCGACTGCAGGATAATTCTGGAGGCTTGGTAACGCTGGGCAAAATCTGTACATTGTTGGGAGCTGTACTTTATCTTTTGAGTCAACAGGTCAGAGTTTTTGGCAGACTCAAATCTATTGGCAATAAATTCACTTTGATTACAGAGCCTGGAGTATTCCATTGATCAATGATAGACTCCATGGTGCCTCTGAGAGAATCCTGATAGTCAAATGGCCTTGTAATAAGGCAATCTGTGCAAGTGCAGTGAGACTACTGCTTTCTCCGTGCCTGTACTTAAGTACTCGAGACAATAAAACAGTACATTTGTTGTGTTGCTTCCAGCCAAATGTACATATTGGGTGAATGATGACAGAACTGGGAAAAGAGGCACCTTCAGCAGCAAGATCAGATCAAGGTCAGTTTCAGAGAGTAAATTTTCCTCTGCCTTACCCTTTAGCAATATTACACTGTCTGAGCAAAACTGCTGCCAATATTATATCACATTATATTCTTAAAGAAATTTAATCTTCTGATGAGGTTATCTACTGGAGGATCAATGCTTTGTAATTTATTTGATTCCTTTCAGCAGTGTATTTACTGTGGATCATGGCACATACATTTCGTTTCATTCAAACATGAGACTGATGCACCAATAAAAGTAAACTTATATCTACAGTAAATACACTGCAGAAAGGAATAGATTACAACGCATCACTGCTCCAGTGGATAACCTCATCAGAAGGTTATATTTCTTTAAGAATGTAGTTTAATATCTAATATCTACTTGCCCTTTGACCTGAGCGACATGCTAGGGCCATTTCGGGACTCGCAATTTCTTCCTTATCTTCCTAGGTCACTGGTCCCAAAGTGCTCCCCCACCAACCCCCTGCCTTATTTCCCAACAGGAGGTTGAGATTTGCTCCTTCTCTACTAGGTACATCTATATACTGACTGAGAAAGCTACCTTGGACACACTTAACAAATTCCTCCCCATCCAAGCCCTTAACACCATAGTAGTCCCAGTCTATGTTTGGAGAGCGAAAATGTCCCACTGTCATTACCCTATTTTTCTTAGAGCAATCTGTGGTCTCCCTACATATTTGCTCCTCAGTTTCCCTCTGACTATTGGGAGTCCCACAATGTAACACCATCAAAGAGATCACCCCTTCCTTATTTCTCAGTTCCACCCATATAGCCACACTGAACGATCTCCAGGAATCTCTAAGGTTATGCCATGATGTTTTCCCTCATCAAAAGCACTACCCCCCCCCCCCCCCCCACTCCTCCCCGTCTATCCTTTCTTTAGCATCTGTGCCCCCCCCCCCCCCCCCCCACTCCTCCCCGTCTATCCTTTCTTTAGCATCTGTGCCCCGGAACATTGAGCTGCCAGGCCTGCCCCTCCCTCAGCCATGTTTCTGTAACAGCTATAATGGAACAGCTATAATGTCAAAAAGTATGGTGCTGGAAAAGCACAGCAGGTCAGGCAGCAACCAAGGAGCAGGAGAGTCAATGTTTCGGGCATAAACCCTTCATCAGGAATGAGGGGGCGAGAAGGGGCTGAGAGCTAGATAGGAGGGTGGGGTTGGGTGGGAAGGTGGCTGGGAAGGCAATAGCTCAATGCAGGTGGGAGCTGATAGTGATAAGTTGGATGGAATTAATCACTGGTTCCACCCCCCCCCCACCCACCCCCACAACGTTCCTGATGAAGGGCTTATGCCCAAAAGGTCAATTCTCCTGCTCTTTGGACGCTGCCTGACCTGCTGTGCTTTTCCAGCACCACACTTTTCGACTCTGACTCTCCAGCATCTGCAGTGCTCACTTTCTCCTAATAACCATAATGTCCCAATCCCATGTTCCCATCCATGCCCTGAGTTCATTTGTCTGACCTGTCAGGCCTCTTGCATTGAAATAAATGCAGTTTAACGTAACAGTCTTCTTGTCTACCGTGTCTATTTAACCTCTGCACTCGCCTCAACCTTCTCTTTAGTCTCGGTGCTGTTTAAGGTGAGAATATTGGAGACATGGTTAGTACGTTTGCGGATAACACCAAAATTGGTGGGAGAGTGGACTGTAGAGAAGGTTGTCTAGAGTATAAAGGGATCTTGATCAATGGCCAAGGCAGCAGTAATGGCCTAGTGGTATTACCTCTGGGCTATTAATCCAGTAGACCCATGTAATGGTCTAGGGACCTGGATTCAAATCCTGCCGTGGCAGACGGTGGAATGGGGATTTAGTAAATATCTTGAATTAAGAATTTAACGATGAGGCTTTATACTTGGGTGGTTGCTTTTACTGAAACAATACTCAGGTGGCATCTCCAACCGATTCTCTTCCTCTAACCAAGAAAAAAGGTTCGATGTGCCAATTCTGAGTACAATTGCAACATTTAAAAGGCATTTGGATGGGTATATGAATAGGAAGTGTTTGGAGGGATATGGGCCGGGTGCTGGCAGATGGGACTAGATTGGGTTGTGATATCTGGTCGGCGTGGACGGGTTGGACCAAAGTGTCTGTTTCCGTGCTGTACATCTCTATGACTAGTGCCCCTGCCGACCGCATCTACGGGAAGTGCACCCAACTTCAGCTCTTTGAAAACAGCATTGGGAACTAGAGCTGGATGAATTTTGGATCATTCGGGAGGTGGAGGGGGTTATTGAGAGGAGTTACAGGGAGGTAGTCACACCTCAGGTAAAAGAAGAAGGTAGTTGGGTTACCGTCAGGGACGGAAAGGGAACCGGTAGGCAGTGCAGAGATCCCCCGTGGCTGTTCCCATCAATAACAAGTATACTGTTTTGGATACTACTGGGGGGGATGACTTACCAGGGGTAGGCAATGGGGTACAGGTCTCTCGGGCACAGTATGTTCCTGTTGCTCAGAAGGGAAGGGGTAAGAGGAGCAGAGCTTTAGTCATTGGGGACTCCATAGTTGGAGGACTTTCTGTGGGAATGAGAGAGACTCACAGTTGGTATGTTGCCTCATAGGTGCCAGGGTTTTTGATGTCTTGGATTGTGTTTTCGGGATCTTTGAGGGAGAGGGGGAGCAGCCCCAAGTCGTGGTCCACATAGGCACCAATGACATAGATAGGAAGAGAGAGATGGGGATTTAAGGCAGAAATTCAGGGAGCTCAGGTAGAAGCTGAGAGCTAGGACAAACAGAGTTGTTATCTCTGGTTTGTTGCCCTGCCACGTGCTAGCAAGGTGAGGAATAAGGAGAGAGGGGAGTGAAACACGTGGCCACAGTGGGGAAGGAGGGTTTTGGATTCCTGGATAATTGGAGCACTTTCTGTGGTTGGTGGGACCTCTACAAACAGGATGGTCTTCACCTGAATCAGAGGGGTAACAATACCCTGGGGGTGAAATTTGCTAATGCTCTTCAGGTGGGTTTAAACTAATTCAGCGGGGGGGGGGAACCTGAATTGTAGTGAGAGTAGTGAAATCAGAATTAAGATTTCAAAATCGCAAGAAGGCACCAGCAGGCAAGAAACTGGTTTGAAGTGTATCTATTTCAACGCCAGGAGCATCCGGAATAAGGCAGTGACCTTGCAGGATGGATTGGTACCTAGGATTTCGATGTTGTGGCCATTTCAGAGACATGGGTAGAGCAGGGGCAGGAATGGTTGTTGCAGATTCCAGGATTTAGATGTTTCAGTAAGAACAGAGAAAATGGTAAAAGAAGTGGGGGTGTGGCATTATTAGTCAAGGACAGTATTACAGTTGCAGAAATGACGTTTGAGGACTTGTCTACTGAGTTAGAAACCGGAAAGCAGTGGTCTCCCTGTTGAGAGTTTTCTGTAGGCCTCTGAATAGTTCCAGAGATGTAGAGAATAGGAGAGCAAAGACGATTCTCGATAGGAGCGAGAGTGACAGGGGAGTTGTTAAAGGGTCTTTAACTTTCCAAATATTTGTCCAATGTGTGCAAGAGGGCTTCCTGACAGAGTATGTATATAGGCCAACAAGGGGCGAGGCCATATTGGATTTGGTACTGGGTACTGAACCAGCCAGGTGTTAGATTTGGAGGTAGGTGAGCACTTTGGCGAAGTGACCACAATTTGGTAATGTTTACTTTAGTGATGGAAAGGGGTAGGTATATACTGCAGGGCAAGAGTTATAGCTGGGAGAAAGGCAATTATGATGCGATTAGGCAAGATTTAGGATGTATAGGATGGGAAAGGAAATTGCACGGGATGGGCACAATTGAAATGTGTAGCTTATTCAAGGACCGGCTACTGTGTGTCCTTGATAAGTATGTATCTTTCAGGCAGGGAGGAAGTTGTCGAGTGAGGGAGCTGTAGTTTACTAAGGATGTTGAATCTCTTGTCAAGAGGAAGAAGAAGGCTTATGTTAGGATGAGATGTGAAGACTCAGTTAGGACGATTGTGAGTTACAAGTTAACCAGGAAAGACCTAAACAGGGAGCTAAGAAGAACCAGCAAGGGACATGAGAAGTCATTGGCAGATAAGATCAAGGAAAATCCTAAGGCTTTCTGTGGATATATCACGAATAAAAGAATGATGAGAATAAGATTAGGGCCAATAAAGGACAGTAGTGGGAAGTTGGACATGGAGTCAGAGGAGATAGGGGAAGTGCTAAATTAATATTTTTTGTCAGTATTCACCCTAGAAGAAGACAATGTGGTCAAGGAGAATACTGAGATACAGACTGCTAGACTCGATGGGATTGAAGTTCACAAGGAGGAGGTGTTAGCAATTCTGGAAAGCATTAAAAAAAAGCTAAATCCTCTGGGCCAGATGGGATTTATCCTTGGATTCTCAGGGAAGCCAAGGAGGAGATTGCAGAGCCTTTGGCTTTGATCTTTATACCATCACTGTCTACAGGAATAGTGCCAGAAGACTGGAGGATAGCAAATGCTGTCCCCTTTTTCAAGAAGGGGAGTAGAGACAACCCTGATAATTATAGACCAGTGAGCCTTACTTTGGTTATGGGTAAAGTGCTGGAAATGGTTATAAGAGAAAGGATTTATAATCATCTGGAAAGGAATATGTTGATTAGGGATAGTCAGCGTGGATTTGTGAAGAGTAGGTTGTGCCTCACAAACCTTATTGAGTTCTTTGAGCTGGTGATCAAACAGGTGGATGAGGGTAAAGCGGTTGATGTGGTGTATATGGATTTCAGTAAGGGGTTTGATAATGTTCCCCACAGTAGGCTATTGCACAAAATACAGAGGCATGGGATTGTGGGTGATTTAGTGGTTTGGATCAGAAATTGGCTAGCTGTAAGAAGACAGAGGATGGTGGTTGATGGGAAATTTTCATCCTGGAGTTCAGTTACTGGTGTTGTACCACAAGGATCTATTTTGGGTCCACTGTTGTTTATCATTTATATAAATGACCTGGATGAGGGCATAGAAGGATGGGTTAGTAAGTTGCGGATGACACTAAAGTTGGTTGAGTTGTGGATAGTGACGAAGGATGTTGTAGGTTACAGAGGGACATAGATAAGCTGCAAAGCTGGGCTGAGAGGTGGCAAATGGAGTTTAATGTGGAAACGTGAGGTGATTCACTTTGGAAGATGTAACAGGAATGCAGATTACTGGGCTAATGGTAAGATTCTTGGTCGTGTGTTAGCTTTCATTGGTAGAAGTCATGCTGCAGCTGTAGAAAACTCTGGATCGGCCACATTTGGAGTATTTCGTCTAGTTCTGGTCACCGCATTATAGGAAGGATGTGGAACCTTTGGAGAGGGTTCGGAGGAGATTTACTAGGATGTTGTCTGGTGTGGACGGAAGGTCCTATGAGGAAAGGCTGAGGGATTTGAGGCTGATTTCATTAGAGAGAAGAAGGTTGAGAGGCGACTTAATTGAGACATATAAGATAATCAGAGGGTTAGATAGGGTGGACAGGGAGAGCCTTTTTCCTTGGATGGTGATGGCAAGCACAAGGGACACAGTTTTAAATTGAGTGGTGATAGATATAGGACAGATGTCAGAGATAATTTCTTTACTCAGAGGGTAGTAGGGGGATGGAATGCACTGCCTGCAACAGTGGTAGACTTGCCAACTTTAAGGGCATTTAGATTAGATTACTTACAGTGTGGAAACAGGCCCTTCGGCCCTACAAGTCCACACCAACCCTCCGAAGAGCAACCCACCCAGGCCCATTCCCCTAGATTTACCACTTCACCTAACACTATGGGGTAATGTAGCATGGCTAATTCACCTGACCTGCACATCTTTGGACTGCGGGAGGAAACCGGAGCACCCGGAGCAAACCCACGCAGACACGGGGAGAATGTGCAAACGCCACATAGACAGTTGCCTGAGGCGGGAATTGAACCCGGGTCTCTGGCACTGTGAGGCAGCAGTGCTAACCACTGAGCCACCGTGCCGCCCATAATGGTCATTGGATAGGCATATGGATAAGAATGGAATAGTGTAGGTTAGATGGGCTTCAGATTGGTTTCACAGGTTGGTGTAATGTTCTATGTTCTATTAATCCAATATCAGTTGTTGGGAAACCCCACCTGGTTCACTAATGCCTTTTAGGGAAGGAATCTGCCATCCTGACCTAGTCTGACCTACTTATGACTCCAGTCCCACAGCAATGTGGTTGACTCTCAAGTGCCCTATGGGCAATTAGGGATGGGCAATAAATGCTGGCCCAGCCAGCGACGCCCACATCCCATAAACAAATAAGGAAACAAAACTAGGCCAGTGGGTTGAGTAATGGCAGATGGAGTGTGTAAACATACAAGCAGCTTTTGGAGTATTGTGTTTTGAAATTATCTTGTTCTGTACTGTGTTCTGATTTTCATCCAAAAAGACTTGCTCATGGACTCAAGCTTGGAACTCGTTTGCAAGTGAGGACCTCAAAGCACAGGTATTTGTTTAAAAATCAAAAGGACACACGAATGCTGACTTATGCCTCAAGGAGAGTGCAAGTTGAAAGAGAGGAAATGTTGGCTCAGTTGTGCCGATACCTGGTCAGGCCCCACTTGGTGGGCCCCACTTGGTGGGCCCCACTATGTGGCCCACTATGTGGCCACCAACCTCAGGAATGGAAAAATGGATAAAAGAGTTTGGCATCACAGCATCAGGTTCACTTCCAGGTCAGGACCCTTGTTGGTGTGTGATGTCCACCCTACAGTGTAATTAGATTAGATTAGATTACATTACAGTGTAGAAACAGGCCCTTCGGCCCAACAAGTCCACACCGACCCGGCGAAGCGAAACCGACCCATACCCCTACATTTACCCCTTACCTAACACTACGGGCAATTTAGCATGGCCAATTCACCTTACCCTGCACATCTTTTGGACTGTGGGAGGAAACCCACGCAGACACGGGGAGAACGTGCAAACTCCACACAGTCAGTCGCCTGAGGCGGGAATTGAACCCGGGTCTCAGGCGCTGTGAGGCAGCAGTGCTAACCACTGTGCCACCATGCCGCCCAATCTTAGAGAAGGTGGTCACTTCTGTTCACTATCCAGTCGTGGAAGGTGCAACAGTAGACTAGAAGAAGGTGCTGAAGCAGAAAGAGGTGTGTTGTGGGGGGAGGGGGGCCGGGGTGGGGCTTGCAGGTATATTTTAGACAGAGCTGTGACCTGTGCACCCACACTGCATTGAGAGAAGGCTCCATTATCTCCTCCATGCAGAGCAATTAGTCTCCAGGTTGGGGCTGAGCTGATCCCAACAAAAAGATTGGAGAACAGCTTCCAAGTGGGGCTTTCATTGGTTGAATTGGCTGCCTGTTTCCAAGGTGTGAGACATGGTAACCATGGTAACCCACCATCATCAGGGAGCTGTCCCAATACAGAACCACAGCCCCCAAAACCACAGGAGATTCAGAAATGATGGGATGAAAAAGACAGTGGACATAAAGTTAGCTAAACATAGGGAGAAGTAAATGATACATTTCTCTCAAACTCATCTTCAAATTCTAACAACATCTCCTCCACCACAATCCTGAACATCGGGACCCCGCCAGGCTGCGTACTCAGCTCCTGACTATATTCCTCATACACTCACGACTGTGTGGCCAAATTCAGCTCTAATTCCATTTACAAGTTTGCTGAAGACAACACTGGTGTAAATCAGATCTCAAACAATGGCGAGACAGAATACAGGGAAGAGATTGAGTGCTTAGCAGCACAGTGTAAAGACAACACTCTCTCCATTAACATCAGCAAAATGAAGGAGCTGGTCATTGACTTCAGGAAGTGGAGTGGACAGCACGCCCCTGTTTGTATCAATGGGGCTGAGGGGGAGAGGGTCGAGAGAGTCAGGTTCCTGGGACTGACGATCCCCAACAATCTGTCCTGGTCCACCCAAGTTGACACAATGTTCAAGAAAGCACTACAACATCTATCCTTCCTCAGGAGGCTAAGGAAATTCAGCATGTCTATAAGGACTCTTACCAATTTTTATAGATCCACCAGAGAAAGCATCCTATCAGGGTACATCACAGCATGGCATGGAAACTGCTCTTCCCAAGACCACAAGAAAGGAGAGAGAGTCAGGAACACAGCCCAGTCCATCACCCAAACCAGCCTTCCATCTACACTTCCCACTGCCTCGGGAAAGCAGCCAACATCATCAACGACACCTCCCACCCTGGTTATACTCTTTCCATCGTCTTCCATTGGGCAGAAGATATAAAAGTTTGAATCCACATACTCCAAATGATCATTCTGATCTCTCTCTCTCTCTGCACGTTGTCTGCAATTGTAACACTGTATTCTGCACTCTGCTCTGTTACCCTGATGTACTTTGTATGATACAATCTGCCTCCAACGCATGCACAACAATCCTTTTCACGGTATCTCAGTACATGACACAACAATAAACCAAACAAACAGTCATGTGCCCAAGAGATCCACATGAAGACCACAGCTCAGTTTGGTAAATGTTACTGACTTTGATATACAGGTCAGGACTTCAAAGTTTGCACATGACACAAGCTTGGGAAAATTACAATATTTACAATATAGAAGGAAAAAAACCTTGCTGATAAATACACATGCGCGCACACACACACACTCTCTCTCTCACACACACACGCACACAAGCGCTCACACACACACTCTCTGACACACACACACACTTTCTCTCTCACACACACTCTCTCTCACTCACACATACTCTCACTCACACACACTCTCTGTCTCACACACACTCTCTGACACACACACACTCTTTGTCTCACACACAGTCTCTTACACACACTCTCTGTCTCACACACTCTCTGACATACACACACACACTTTCTCTCTCACACACACTCACTCTCACTCACACACACATGCACACACACTCTCTGTCTCACACACTCTCTGACATACACACACACACTTTCTCTCTCACACACACTCTCTCTCACTCACACACACACGCACACACACACTCTCTGTCTCACACACTCTCTTACACACACACTCTCTGACTCACACACACTCTCTGATACACACACACACTCTCTCTCACTCACACACACATGCACACACACACACTCTCTGTCTCACACACACTCTCTGACACAGACACACTCTTTGTCTCACACACACTCTCTCACACACACACACGCACACACACACTCTCTGTCTCACACACACTCTCTTACACACACACACACTCTCTTACACACACACACACTCTCTGTCTCACACACACTCTCTGATACACACACACTCTGTTTCACACACACTCTCTCTCACACACACTCTCTGATACACACACACACTCTCTCTCACTCACACACACACATGCACACACACACTCTCTGTCTCACACACACTCTCTCACACACACACACACGCACACACACACTCTCTGTCTCACACACACTCTCTTACACACACACACACTCTCTGTCTCACACACACTCTCTTACACACACACACACTCTCTGTCTCACACACACTCTCTGATACACACACACTCTGTTTCACACACACTCTCTCTCACACACACTCTCTGACACACACACACTCTCTCTCACTCACACACACACATGCACACACACACTCTCTGTCTCACACACACTCTCTCACACACACACATGCACACACACACTCTCTCTCACACACACTCTCTGACACACACACACTCTCTCACACACACACACACGCACACACACACTCTCTGTCTCACACACACTCTCTGTCTCACACACACTCTCTGACACACACACACTCTTTGTCTCACACACACTCTCTGATACACACACACACTCTGTTTCACACACACTCTGTCTCACACACACTCTCTGACACACACACACTCTCTGTCACTCACACACACTCTGTCTCACACACACTCTCTGACACACACACACTCTCTGTCACTCACACACACACGCACACACACACTGTCTCACACACACTCTCTGACACACACACACACTCTCTCTGTCTCACATACACTCTCTGACACACACACACACACTCTCTGTCTCACACACACTCTCTGACACACACACACACTCTCTGTCACTCACACACGCACGCACACACACACTCTCTGACACACACACTCTCTGACACACACACACACTCTCTGTCACTCACACACGCACGCACACACACACTCTCTGACACACACACACACACTCTCTGTCTCACACACACTCTCTGACACACACACACACTCTCTGTCACTCACACACGCACGCACACACACACTCTCTGACACACACACTCTCTGACACACACACACACTCTCTGTCACTCACACACGCACGCACACACACACTCTCTGACACACACACACACACTCTCTGTCTCACACACACTCTCTGACACACACACACACTCTCTGTCACTCACACACGCACGCACACACACACTCTCTGTCTCACACACACTCTCTGACACACACACACACACAACCTTTGCAGGATTCACTTTCAGTCAAATCTCAGAAGTCCCTGCAGAATGTTGATTCCATGTATGCAAATGTTTGAAGGGGTGTTACTGTCCACAAAACTCTTGGCTTCATTAACAGAGACAGAAGCAAGAAAAATATACAAAGCCATTATGAAACACTCTTTAGTCCTCACCTAAATTGTTGCACTCAGTTCTAGATGTCACATTTTATAAAGGGTCTCAACAAAGGTTGGCCAGACTTGAGTTCTGTGGAGAAGCTGGTGATGTTCTCTTTATGAGCACAGCTAAACAGAACTGTTCAAAAGGGTTTTGATATCGTGAGTCAGACAAAACCATTCCTGGTGATAGGAAGCTTGGTAACCAAAGGATATGGACTTAAACTGATTGACAAAAGAACCTGAAACCAGACAAGGTTGTGGTGATTTTGAAGCCAAAGCAGAAATTGCTGGAAAGCCTCAGCAGATCTGGCAGCATTTTAGATTACTTACAGTGTGGAACCAGGCCCTTCGGCCCAACAAGTCCACACTGACCCACTACACCTAACACTACAGGCAATTTAGCATGGCCATTTCACCGAACCTGCACATTTTTGGACTGTGGGAGGAAACCGGAGCAAACCCACGCAGACACGGGGAGACTGTGCAAACTCCACACAGTCAGTCGCCTGAGGCAGGAATTGAACCCGGGTCTCTGGTGCTGCGAGGCAGCAGTGCTAACCACTGTGCAACCGTGCCGCCCACTGAGGAGAGTAATCAGAGTTAATGTTTTGGGTCCAGTGACCCTTCTCCAGTTCTGAGGAAGGGTGACCAGACCCAAAATGTTAACTCTGATTTCTCTCCACAGATGCTGCCAGACCTGCTGAGCTCCTCCAGCAACTTCTGCTTTTATTGCTGATTTAGAGCATCCGTGGTTCTTTCAGTTTTTCTGTGGTGATTCAGAGTGTGTTGTCTGAAAAGGCAGAGCAAGTAGATTTGATGGTCATTTTCAAAAGATTATTTGATAAAATCCTCGAAAAAAATTATTTACAGGGTCTATCAGTGATTGCCCCTCTCTATGGCAGCCTGGTAGCTCTGTCATGAAATTAAGTTTCTTTCTGCCTCTGGTTTGGGCCTGGCATCTGTAAGACTGTGTCTTCATCAAATATTTGGTGGTCAACAGAAACCCACACTCGCATTTAATCCACTCACCCTCGGAGTTATTGAAATGTTATTTTTCTGGGGAATTGTTTCAGCTGTTTAATTTCCCAATTACTGCACAAAATTACGGCCCTATATCCTCACTGAGGCACTGGCGGCTGTCAGGAAGACATGTATTATCGAAAGGAGGAAGTTCTGAGGTCAATGTCTTTGTTTTCAATGACACAAGATTGCTGTATTCAGTTTCCTTAATTTTTTCCACATGTTAATTTCAACCTGTGAGTTAATTTCACATGGCAAGGCGAGATTATATGTTTTGGAAAAGTGGAGTTAGAAAGCTAGGGATATTTTAAACTCAAACAGAAAACACGAGAGAAATTCATCAGGTCCGGCAACATGGGTGGAGAGAGGAGCAGAGTTAACATTCCGAGTCGAAATGATTCTCCTTCAGATCAAAAACTGTTGGATTAGGGCGAGAGCACTCAGATATAAAGCAGTCACACATTGAGGGCAAAACTAGTTTCTGACCTGAAACTGAAACTGATTAATAGCAAAGGAGCACACGCCATTTATAATTTCCAATTAACTTGGGAAATATTGTTTCATTTCGGACCAAGTAAAAGCAACAGTGAGACGAGGGCTCAAGAGTTCATGAAGAATTGAGCTGCAGTTCTGTAAATTTTGGTGGAAATGATTCCCCCTTGGAACTGGTCCCCACTGGGGATCTAATTGGCTCTCCATGATCTTGGCCACTGGGCTTGCGATTTCTTTTAAAGATTATTCCTAGCATCTGAGCATCACTGGCTGGGCCAGCATTTATTGACTATCCAATTGGCTCAGAAGGCTGCTAACAGTCAACTACATTGCTGTGGGTCTGGAGTCAAATGCAGGCCAGACCAGGTAAGGACGACAGATAGATGGAGTTTAATTTAAATAAATGTGAGGTGCTGCATTTCAGTAAAGCAAACCAGGGTAGGACTTCCACAGTTAAATTAGGGCCCTGGGAAGTGGTAGCAAACAAAGAGCCTTAGAGGTGCAGGTTCATAGTTCATTGAAAGTGGAGTTGTTGGTAGACAGCATCATGAAGAATGTGTTTGGCACACTTGCCTTCGTTGGTCAGAACATTGAGTATAGAGATATCATTTAGTGGCTGTACAGAACATTGGTGAGGCCTCTTTTAGAATATTGCTTTCAATTATGGTCACTCTTTTATAGAAGAATGTTGTTAAATTTGAGAGGGTGCAGAAAAGATTTACAAGGATGTTGCCAGGGTTGGAGGGTTTGAGCTATAGGGAGAGGCTGAACAGGCTGGGGCTGTTTTCCCTGGAACGTCGGAGGCTGAGGGGTGACCTTATAGAAGTTTATAAAATCATGAGGGGCATGGTTAGGGTAAATAGACAAAGTCTGTTCCCTGGGGGTGGGGGAGTCCAGACCTAGAAGGCATAGTTTTAGGGTGAGAGGGGAAAAATATAAAAGAGACCTTCCATGCAGAGGGTGGTACGTGTTTGGAATGAGCTGCCAGAGGAAGTGGTGGAGGCTGGTACAATTGCAACATTTAAGAGGCATCTGGATGGGTATATGAATAGGAAGGGTTTGGAGGGATATGGGCCGGGTGCTGGCAGGTGGGACTAGATTGGGTTGGGATATCTGGATATCTGGATATCTTTGAAGAGAAAATGTTTTCCAGCAGGCTAAGATAAAAGATAGGGAGGAGGGACTTGGGGGAGGGGCGTCGGAAATGTGATAGGTGGAAAAAGGTCAAGGTGAGGGTGATAGGACAGATTGGGGTGGGAGCGGAGAGGTCGGGAAGAAGATTGCAGGTTAGGGAGGCGGTGCTGAATTTGATGGATTTGACTGAGACAGGCTGGGGGGAAGGGAAATGAGGAAACTGGTGAAATCCGAGTTCATCCCTTGTGGTTGGAGGGTTCCTAGCCGGAAGATGAGGCGTTCTTCCTCCAACCGTCATTTCGCTGTGGTCTGACGATGGAGGAGTCCAAAGACCTGCATATCCTTGGTTTTTCCAGCAGGCTAAGATAAAAGATAGGGAGGAGGGACTTGGGGGAGGGGCGTCGGAAATGTGATAGGTGGAAAAAGGTCAAGGTGAGGGTGATAGGACAGATATCTGGATATCTGCAGTACATCTCTATGGCTCTATGATTTGTCAGTTTTATAGCAAATAGCAGAATTGAGATACCATTCTGCCATTCAACATGACCACAGCAGATCCTCTAACTCAAATCTCTACCCTCTCCCTATCTGCGTTAACACCTTCATTTCATTTGATAAACTTGCATTTCTTATAGTTACTAAAGAAATTTCCATCACTTCCAAATGATATTGGTTTCCTCTTTGCACACACATTTATTTGGCACCACCTGAAGGTGGCTTTACCATTTACATTTGTCCTGATGCATGAGGAGAGTTTGGATTGGTTAGGATTGTATTACCTGGAGTTTGCACATTCCCCCCATGGGTTTCCTCCAGGGCCCTCCCACATTCCAAAGATATGTAGGTTAGGGGGGTTAATCAGGACAGGTATAGGGTTACAAGGATAGGTTGCTCTTCAGAGGGTCAGGTTAGACTTGATGGGCTGAATGGCCTACTTCCATGCTGTAGGGATTCTATGATTCTAGCAAGCGAACTTTACAGACAGTCATCCGAGGCTGGAATTAAACCTGGGTTCCTGGCACTGTCAGGCAGCATTGCTAAGCACTGATCCACCATGACATCCATTAGCTCTAACACAACCAACCTTTCTAGCTGTGAAGGGTAGTACCATCAGACACAGGCAAGAACAAAGAGGTTCCCGGGACTGGTTGTTTCTATCTCTGAGCTGCAGAAGAACAGATAATTGGATGTGTTGAGTATTTACAGGCTGTTAAAATTTGGAAAGCCAGATGCTAAAGGATAATCTATTGAAGCTCTAAACACTTAGAAGGTTTTTCTAGCAGAAACACACTTGCACCAACAAAAAAGGTCCCCTCTTTCAGCTTGTCTTTGGTATTATCTGTATCTTATTTATCAACGAATATTTATCGACTTTTGCTTTCCATCAACACCATAATTCCAATCAAACTCATCTCTAAACTCTGAGACCTAGGTTCCACCTCCCCTCTCCAACTGGATTCTCGACCTTCTGACCCATAGACCACAATCAGTAAGGACAGGCGACAACATCTCCTCCAGCATGATCCTCAACACGATACCCACAAGGCTGTATGCTCAGTCCCTTACTATATTCCTCATACACCCATGACTGTGTGTGGCCAACTTCAGCTCGAATTCCATTTACACATTTGCTGATGATAGCACCGTAGAGAGTCTGACCTGAAACAATGATAAAACAGAGTACAAGCAAGAGGTAGGCAGCTTAGCAGCACGGTATAAAGACAACACTCTCTCCATTAACATCAGCAAAATGAAGGAGCTGGTCATTGACTTCAGGAAGTGGAATGGAGGGCACGTCCCTGTCTGTACCAAAGGGTCTGAGGTGGAGATAGTCTAGAAGTAAATGTCACCAACAATCTGGCCTGGTACATCGTGTCGAGGCTTACAGTCAAGAAAACATAACAGCATGTCTACTTCCTCAGGAAGCTACGAAAATTCAGCAGCTCCACAAGGACTCTTAGCCAATTTTTATAGATGCACCATAGAATGCATCCTATCCAGATGCATCACAGCATGGTCTAGAGACTGCTCTTCCCAAGTTCACAGAGAGTTGTGAACACAGTCCAGCCTCCCATCCACTGACTCCGTCTATACTTTCTGCTGCCTTGGGAAAGCAGCCAACATCATCAAAGACCCCTCCCACCCCGGTTATACTCCCTTCCACACTCTTCCATCCAGCAGAGGATAGAAACGTTTGAAAACACATACCAGTAGATTCCAGGACAGCATCTTCCCCACTGTTATCAGACTGATGAACGGACCACTCACATATTAGAGTTGATCTTTCTCTGCACTTTCTCTGTAGCTGTAACACTATATTGTGCACTCTGTTCTATTACCCTGATGTACTTATGTAAGGTATGATTTGTCTGTTTAGCACGCAAAACACTACTTTTCATTGTATCTCGGTACATGTGACAGGAATAAATCAAATCAAATCATCCTGTGAGGGTATGTTATGATGTACCTCCGGGCAGGTGAGTGCTGTAAACAGAGCACTCACCTGGTGTGCCAACTGTGCCAAAGGATCCCTGTTCGTACAGGGATAAAGCATCACTGAGACCCCTATTAATGTGTAGCACTGAAAGCAATTAATACCCAACTGATAATCACCACATTAAGATAATACACTTTTGCAGTGTTGGAATGTTGGAATGCAAGGTGTATAGCAGCAAATCTGCAAACTCAGACAATGCAATAATCTGATAGTGACTGTGTAGCCTGGTTTGGTAACTGTAAATATCAGTTAGAAAACAGAGAGAGAGAGAGAGAGAGAATACCGAATCTATACTGAAATAATGCAATGACTTTCATCACTTTAGGGATGGATCTTCCTTTACAATCTCATCCAAAACACAGCATTCCCAAGAAGACATCAAGTTTCTAAAGAAATGCAAGAAAGCAAAGAAGATCCCAAAAGGATGCATTTTAATCAGGAGTCTGCCTCCTAAATGATTAAAGAATTCAACAAGGGCAGCTAGTTTTAAAATTGTTAATTTTTTGCTTATAAATACTGTGTCTTATACCTCCCTATCATACCACACCTGAGGAAGGAGCTGAGCTCCAAAAGCTTGCCATTTCAAATAAACCTGTGGGTGATAACCTGCTGTTGTCTGATTTTCCACCCCAGTCCCACACCAACACCTCCCCATCGTCCCTGAGTACTACAGTGAAGTGGGAGTCAAAAAGGATGGCATTGGAAAAGCACAGCAGATCAGAGAGCATCCGAGGAGCAGGAGAGTTGATGAAGGGCTTATGCCCGAAACGTCAATTCTTCTGCTCCTTGGATGCTGCCTGACCTGCTGTGCCTTTCCAGCACCACACTGTTTAACTCTGACTCTCCAGCATCTGCAGTCCTCACTTTCTCTCTAACTTCAGTGAAGTGCCAACCTAGATTTTAGTATACAAGTGTTGAGTGTAACTCACGCTGACAATGCACTGATTCAGTCCAGGCATTAATTCCCACTGTGCTCCGTCTGGGAACGTTAGAATGGACCTGAACTACAGAGTTATGTCTGATTGCATAGTGCTCAGAAAAGTCAATGATAATCACCGATGTGAATCGAGAAGCTGCTTTAGGGCATTCTAAAGAGAACACAGTGAAAGGCATTTAGCATCAGACTCACTTAATTAGCACAGCACCAACTTTCATTGTATAAAGACATAATATGAGGAACGTGTCTGTTTCTGCAGGTCGCCACTCCCAAGACATGGTCAGATTGCCGTCTTTCAGATGAGATGTCAAGCCAACATCGAATTGGTTTATTCGGGGGATGTTAAAGAGCCATGCTGCTGCCTTGAAGAGGGTGGCACGGTGGCTCAGTGGTGAGCACTGCTGCCTCACGGGTCCCAGGTTCGATTCCAGCCTCAGGCGACTGTCTGTGTAGAGTTTGCACATTCTCCCTGTGTCTGCGTGGGTTTCCTCCCACAATCCAAAGGTGTGCAGATTAGGTGAATTGGCCATGTGAAATTTCCCATAGTGTACAGGTTAGGTGCATTAGTCAGGGTAAATGCAGAGTAATAAGGTAGGGGGATGGGTCTGGGTGGGTTACTCTTCGGAAGGTTGGTGTGGACTTGTTGGGTCGAAGGGCCTGTTTCCACACTGTAGGGAATCTAAGGAGAGTAGGGCCCTGGTCAATATTTATCCCTCAATCTGTAGACGAATGTAAGTGACTTGGAGACAGTAAGGACTGCAGGTGCTGGAAGTCAGAGTCAATAAATGTGAGGCTGAAAAATCGCAGCAGGTCAGACAGCATCTGAGGAGCAGGAAAGTCAATGTTTCAGTCTGAAATTGGACGCTGCCTTACCGATGTGTCTGTCCTGCTGTGCTATTCCTGGAGTATGCAAGTGATGTAATCATAGAATAGAATCATAGATTCCCTACAGTGTGGAAACACGCCCATCAGCCCAACAAGTCCACACTGACCCGCTGAAGAGTAACCTACCCAGACCCACTACCCAACCCTATTACTCTACATTTATCCCTGACTAATACACCTTGCCTACACATCACTGAACCTTATAGGGTCTTTAGCTTCCCCAACTTTGACTGGAAATGCTATAAGGAGAAAGTGAGGACTGCAGATGCTGGAGATCAGAGCTGAAAAGGTGTTGCTGGAAAAGTGCAACAGGTCAGGCAGCATCCAAGGAACAGGAGAATCGACGTTTCGGGCATAAGCCCTTCTTCAGGAATGAGGAAAGTGTGCCCAGCAGACTAAGATAAAAGGTAGGGAGGAGGGACTTGGGGGAGGGGCGTTGGAAATGCGATAGGTGGAAGGAGGTCAAGGTGAGGGTGATAGGCCGGAGTGGGGTGGGGGCGGAGGGGTCAGGAAGAAGATTGCAGGTTAGGAAGGCGGTGCTGAGTTCGAGGGATTTGACTGAGACAGGGTGGGGGGAGGGGAAATGAGGAAACTGGAGAAATCTGAGTGATCCCTTGTGATTGGAGGGTTCCTAGGCGGAAGACAAGGCGCTCTTCCTCCAACCGTCGTGTTGCTATGGTCTGGCGATGGAGGAGTCCAAGGACCTGCATGTCCTTGGTGGAGTGGGAGGGGGAGTTGAAGTGTTGAGCCACAGGGTGGTTGGGTTGGTTGGTCCGGGTGTCCCAGAGGTGTTCTCTGAAACGCTCCGCAAGTAGCCGGCCTGTCTCCCCAATATAGAGGAGGCCACACCGGGTGGTTTTGGAAAGGATTATAAGAGATAAGATTTATAATCGTCTAGCAAGCAACAATTTGAATGGAGATAGTCAACATGGTTTCATCAAGGGCAGGTTGTATCTCACAAACCTCATTGAGACTTTTGAGAAGGTGACCAAGCATGTGGATGAGGGTAGGGCAGTTGACGTGGTGTACATGGGACTTCAGTAAAGCCTTTGATAAGGTTTCACGTGGTAGGCTGTTGGAGAAAATGCAGAGGCATGGGTTTGAGGGTGATTTAGCAGTTTGGATTAGAAACTGGCTTTCTGTAAGAAGGCAGCAAGTGGTGGTTGATGGAAAATATTCAGCCTGGAGTCCTGTTACTAGTGGTATGTCACAAGGATCTGTTTTGGGACCACTGCTGTTTGTCATTTTTATAAATGACTTGGATGCAGGCATAGGTGGATGGGCTAGTAAGTTTGCAGATGATACTAAAGTTGGTGGCGTAGTGGACAGTGTGGAAGAATGTTGCAGGGGAACTTTGATAAACTGCAGAATTGGGCTGAGAGGTGACAAAAAGTTCAATGCAGCTAAATGTGAGGTGATTCACTTTGGGAAGAATAACAGGAAGGCAGAATACTGGGTCAATGGAAGATTCTTTGTAGTGTGGATGTGCAGAGGGATCTTGGAGTCCATGTACATAGATCCCTGAAAGTTGCCACCCAGGTTGATAGTGCTGTTAAGAAGGCAATACATTATTTTAGGTTTTATCAGTAGAGGGATTGAGTTTGGGAGCCGTGATGTCATGCTGCAACTGTGCAAAACGCTAATGCGGCCACACTTGGAATACTGAGTAGAGTTCTGTCCTCTGTATTACAGGAAAGATGGAACCATAGAGTCATAGAGATGTAGAGCAGGGAAACAGACCCTTTGGCCCAATCTAGTCCCACTTGCCAGCACCCGGCCCATATCCCTCCAAACCCTTCCTATTCATATACCCATCCAAATGCCTTTTAAATGTTGCAATTGTACCAGCCTCCACCACTTCCTTTGGCAGCTCATTCCATACACATACCACCCTCTGAGTGAAAAGGTTGCCCCTTAGGTGTCTTTTATATCTTTCCCCTCTCACCCTAAACCTATGGCCTCTAGTTCTGGACTCCCTGACCCCAGGGAAAAGACTTTGCCTATTTGCCATGCCCCTCATAATTTTGTAAACCTCTATAAGGTCACCCCTCAGCCTCTAACGCTCCAGGGAAAACAGCCCCAGCCTGTTCAGCCTCTCCCTATAGCTCAAATCCTCCAATCCTGGCAACATCCTTGTAAATCTTTTCTGAACCCTTTCAAGTTTCACAACATCTTTCCGATAGGAAGGAGACCAGAATTGCATGCAATATTCCAACAGTGGCCTAACCAATGTCCTGTACAGCCACAACATGACCTCCCAACTCCTGTACTCAATACTCTGACCAATAAAGGAAAGCATACCAAACACCTTCTTCACTATCCTATCTACCTGCAACTCCACTTTTAAGGAGCTATGAACCTGCACTCCAAGGTCTCTTTGTTCAGCAACACTCCCCAAGACCTTCCCATTAAGTGTATAAGTCCTGCTAAAAGGGGAAAGATATAAAAGAGACCTAAGGGGCAACAGTTTCAATCAGAGGATGGTACGTTTATGGAATGCGCTTTCCTAAAATGCAGCATCTCATATTTGGACTTGGGCCTGTTCTCATTGGAAAGAAGGCGGCCAGGAAGGGATTTAATAGAGACATCCAAGGTGACCAGAGGATTAGATCGGGTGGACAGTGAGAGTCTTTTTCGTAGGTTGATGACGTTGGCTTGTACAAGGGGGCATAGCTGCAAGTTGAAGGGTGTTAGATTTAAGACAGATGTCAGAGGAAAGTTCTTTACTCAGAGGATGGTAAGGGTGTGGAATGCCCTGCCAATGTACTTACCTCAGCCACATTAGGGGCATTTAAACAATCCTTTGATAAGCATATGGATGATGATGGGATAGTATAGGGAGATGGGCTTAGATTAGGTCACAGGTCAGTGCAACATCGAGGGCCAAAGGGTCTGTTCTGTTCTATGTTCTGAACCAGAGCACCCATCGAACCCGGGTCCCTGGAGCTGTGAGACAGCAGTGCTAACACTGAGCCATCGTGCTGTCCATGAATCAAGTGTGAGACTTGGGGAGTGATGTCAAACGTCACTAAGATTGTGTCCATCATCAGTTTTCTCAGGATCACACCACGACTGAGGGGTCTTGCTGTGTGAGGCGTCGTGCTCACCTTCATCCTGTATATCATTCAAAGACAATGTTTAACGAAAGGTAAACACTACCGACAATTTGTCCTCCCTGCACTTTCCATCAATCTAACCCCCAACTGCAGCCCAAACAGCAACGTCATGAGGGCTACCAACATCACAGGATTATCGAGCTCCCCTCTAACCAACATGCTCAGAGATGTACAGTATAGAGCAGACTGCCTGAGCAAGTGGAACCTGAAGGTGGGTCAACCTAGCTCAGAGGTGGGGACACTACCACTGCACCACAAGAGTCCTTTGGGTTTGCTTTATGTTAACACACACCTCTTGTACAGGTGGGACATGAATCTAGGCCTCCTGGCTCATAGATACCGACACTACCACCATGCCATTAGTATCCCCTGGCTCTGGTTCATGACTATATTTTCCAATGAACCTGTTCAGAGATATTATCACACCCCTCTGGAACAGATGGGACTTGAACCAAAGCCTCCTGACCATGAGATTAGGACAATACACTGCGGTACAACAGCACCCCTCTAACTGGTGATTATCAGTTGAGTATTGAGGGCATTCACCACTGAGCCAGCGCACCACCTCTCGGGATAATGATCTCAGGGATGTTTTATCTCTATAAGAACAGGGCTCTTGAGGCACTCAATTGGCAGTGTCCATACCTCAGGGCTAATCTCTGACGTCAGCATCCAGCTGTTACAGAGGTTTGTCATGACATATCCAAACAGGTTTTTACAAATAATTCCAGGAAGAAGCTGGAAGAGGGGTTGTTTTGATGTGAGCTATATAGTTTGAATGTCTCTGTAAATGGGGCAGCACAGTGGCTCAGTGGTTAGCACAGATGCCTCACAGCGCCAGGGATCCGGGTTCGATTCCTGCCTTGGGCAATTGTCTGTGTGAGGCTTGCACATTCTCTCAGTTTCAGTGTGGGTTTCCTCCCACAATCCAAAGGCTTTCTCAACTGCCGTCCTTTGTTTGATCATCTAAGGAGATGGAGTGAATCGACCCTCATGAAGATAAAACAAACACAGGAGCGATTAACGGGAAGAAGCCCAAACAGTGTGACCAAATGTGGGACTGGGGCCAGCTAGTTCATTGATGGCTGGCTTGTGAATATCCAGATGTGTGCTGCCCAGCTGCAGGCTAAAGCAGCTGTTTCTATGGACCTTCCACAGGCTGGGATCTCTAACATTATGCCCCAGTCATTATAAAACTGGGCAGCTGACCTGACCTGTGACTGGAGACCTGTTGGTGGCCTTTCCTTACTCTGTCACTCCCCAGAGAATGAAGTGGAGGTGCCGGTCTTGGACTGGGGTGGACAGAAGCAGATGTCACATGACACCAAGTTATAGTTCAGCAGGTTTATTTGCAGTGCACCTGATGAAGGAGCAGCGCTCCGAAAGCTTGTGATTTCAAATAAACCTGTTGGACTATAACCTGGTGTCATGTGACTTCGTAGTCCTTGAGAAGAAATTCATCATTGAAAATATGGCTTTAATAATTGTATTTGTGATAAATCTCCCGTTAGAGTCTGTGACCAACAAGAGAATCACAACCACCTTTTGTTTACCCCTAGAGGCAGAGCAACAGAGTCATACAGCGTGGAAACAGACCCTTCTGCCCAACTCGTCCATGCCAACCAGGTTTCCTAAACTGAACTGGTCCCATTTGCCAGCACCCGGCCCAAATCCTTCCAAACCCTTCCTATTCATATACCCAACCAAACGCCTTTTAAATGTTATAATTGTACCAGCCTCCATCATTTCCTCTGGCAGCTCATTCCATACACCACCACCCTCTGTATGAAAAGGTTGCCCCTTAAGTCCCTTGTAAATCTTTTTCACCGTATGTTAAAGTCGTGCCCGCTAGTTCCCCACCCTGGGGAAAAGATCTTGGCTACTCACCTTATCTATGCCAGCAGGAAATTGAAAGTGCAGAATGGGCCACGAGTTTTCGATGCCAGCAAGTACTTATTGGTAGTGTTAACCCTGGTCTGAAATCCCAACGCTCTGCATAAGAACTGTTCCTTTGCAACAACAAGAGCTAGGGACCTTTATACAACATTTAGCGAAGTGATCTAATGGAGTGAAACAGCACATAGTGCTTAACAGGGGCACTATGAAATGAAATGAGAAATTGCTGGAGATACTCAGCAGGTCAGGCAGCAGCTGTGGAGAAAAAGCAGAGTTATCGTTTCAGGTCCAGTAACCTTTCTCCTGAACACAGTTCTGAAATGTCAGCTCTGCTTGCTCTCCTCAGACCGTGGGCGGCACGGTGGCACAGTGGTTAGCACTGCTGCCTCACAGCGCCAGAGACCCGGGTTCAATGCCCGCCTCAAGCGACTGACTGTGTGGCGTTTGCACGTTCTCCCCGTGTCTGCGTGGGTTTCCTCCGGGTGCTCCGGTTTCCTCCCACAGTCCAAAGATGTGCAGGTCAGGTGAATTGGCCATGCTAAATTGCCCGTAGTGTTAGGTAAGGAGTAAATGTAGGGGTATGGGTGGGTTACACTTCGGCAGGTCGGTGTGGACTTGTTGGGCCGAAGGGCCTGTTTCCACACAGTAATGTAATCTAATCTAATCTAACCTGCTGAGTTTTTCCAGCAGTTTCTCATCCCATTTCTGATTTTCAGCATCCAGAGGCCTTTGGATTTTTTTTGCTCAGCGCCACAAAGCAGGATGTGGAGGTTTCTATAGAAATGTGCAGGTTTTAAGGAGTGTCTTAATGGAGGATAGTGAGGTACAAGAGTCAAAAAAGGTGTGGGGACTTTGATAACTGGAAGCCAATGGCGGAGTGATTACAATCTTCAATTGATTTGAGTGAATCAGCTGTAGAAAGGAGAGTTGTGGGGTTGGAAGAGGTTACAATGTTCGGCTCACTGTGGGATCTGAAGACATGGAAGTGGAGAAAGTCCAGTTTCTTGCTCTAAATGATTCCTAAACCTGGGAGTCGGCCTGGCAAAGTGTGGGGAAAGCTGCGCAGTGCAATGGGTAAGTGTTAGTCCATAAAAAGAGCTGGGTTAGCCTGCAGCTGTGCGACTCACATCTGGATATTTACAAGTGAGCCATAAATGAGCCAGCTGGCTGGAGTCCTGAGCTCGACCATGGTTTCCCTGAACAAAACCTCTTTAAAACAAAACACCGCTCAAACATGTTCATGATTGTGTATCCTTGCGACAGATCAGTGGTATGTTTATTAACTGAGCTGGAAGCCAAGTTCCCTCTTAGATAAGTGAATCTGCAGGTCATTGATTAAACATCCTGCTCCCTTGTAAATGAGCTAATTCAATCAGTTTCCCATTCCCTTCCTCCATCTGTGGCCCCTGCTCACTCCAAACACAGATGTATCACATATCACCCTGGGAACATGCTTAACTCTTTATTCCACTCTGGTGACTGCGTTTAGTTTTGGTTTTGACTTTGACAGAATCAGCCCTTGTCATAAAACCATTCGACATAGCAGCAGGAGTAGGCCATTCAGCCCATCGAGTCAGCTCTGCCATTCGGTGAGATCACGGCTGATCTGAACAACTTTAACTCCACTTACCTGCCTTTTTCCCATAACACCCCGACGGATTAAAATTCCATCACAGCCTTGAATATCCTGAATGAGCCAGCCTCGGCAGCCCTCTGTGGTAAAGATTTCTACAGATTCACTCCCCCCAGAGAGAACAAATTCCTCCTCATCTCTGCCTTCAGTGTGCCCTTATTTTGAGATCATTTTGATGCCTGTGAGTCATGACCCTCCCACAAAGCATCTGCCCTGTCAGGACCCCTAGGAATCTTGTATATTTCACTAAGATCTCCTCGCATCCTTCTGAACTCCAATGAATACGAGCCCAAACGACTCAATGTTTCCTTGTGAGACAGTCCCTCCATACCTAGTGGACCTTCTCTGGATTGTCCTCTCTGTCAGTCTTTCTTTCCTTCGATAAGGGGCTCAAAATTATTCCCAGTATTTCGGTTGAGGGGGTCTGATTAGTGCCTTTTACAGCTTTATGCAATCCAAAGCTCCTGTACAAAGAGAAAGCATCTGTGAAGAGAGAAGCAGAATTAACTGGAAGTAAGTTTGCTCGCTGAGCTGGAAGGTTCGTTTCCAGAGGTTTCATTACCCTACAAGGTAACATCTTCAGTGGGCTTCAGGCGAAGCAATGCTGAGCAGTCCAGCATTCTATTTATATGTTTGGGTTCCTTTGGGTTGGTGATGTCATTTCCCGTGGTGAAGTGACTTCCTGTTCTTTTTCTTAGGGGGTGGTAGATGGGGTCTAACTTGATGTGTTTGTTGATAGAGTTAACGTTTTGAGTCCAGTGTATCTTTTCGTGGGGGGTGATGGGTTAGCTCAGTTGGGTGGATGGCTGGTTTGATACGCAGAGTGACGCCAACAGCACGTGCTCAATCCCTGTACCGGCTGAAGTCACCATGAAGGTCCCATATTCTTATCCTTGCCCCTTGCCTGAGGCGCGGTGACCGTCAGGTTAAAGCCCCACCAGTCATCTCTCAGTCTCACTCACTCTCCCTCTAGTGAAAGAGCAGTCCTATGATCTGGAACTGCAGCAACTTTAATTTCAAGAAGCAAAAAAGAACTTCATTACTTATATATCAGACTCATATTGGACCGAAACATTAACTCTGTTTCTCTCACCACGGATACTGCTGAGTTTCTCTAGCACTTTCTGCTGTTATTTCAGATTCCCAACTTCCACAATGTTTTGCGTTGATTAAATTAACCCACTGGATTGGTACCTCATCCACCAAACTCCTCCCCCATCACTGACACACAAGGCAGTAGGATGGATCACCTCCAGGGTGCGCTACAGCGCTTCAACACGGCTTTTTCAACAGCACCTTCCACATCCACAGCTTTTACCAGCTGGAAGAACAAAGGCTGATCCTGAAGAGAGGATCAGTCCCACCTTAATGCCCCATTCCAGGGCACACACCCTCCTGACTACATTCCTCCTCCTTCACTGTCACTGGGTCAAGATTTGGAAATGGCCAGTGCAATAGCATGGAGGGTACATGTGTTTCAGGAAGATGGCCAACCACCATCTTGGGGCAACTAGGGATGAGCATAATGCCAACCATTGCCAGGGACACCTACATTCCAGAAAGATATATTTTTAAACTCATCTAAGAATTAGACTCATAGAGACATAGAGATGTACAGCACGGAAACAGACCCTTCGGTCCAACTCGTCCATGCCGACCAGATATTCCAACCCAATATAATCCCATTTGCCAGCACCCGGCCCATATCCCTCTAAACTCTTCCTATTCATATACCAATCCAGATGCCTTTTAAATGTTGCAATTGTACCAGCCTCCCCACCACTTCCTCTGGCAGCCCATTCCATACACACACCACCCTCGCACCCTAAACCTATGCCCTCTAGTTCTGGACTCCTCCATCCCAGGGAAAAAAACCTTGCCTATTTATCCTATCCATGCCCCTCATGATTTCATAAACCTCTATAAGGTCACCCCTCAGCCTCCGACACTCCAGGGAAAACAGCCCCAGCCTGTTCAGCCTCTCCCTCTAGCTCAAATCCTCCGACCCTGGCAACATCCTTGTAAATCTTTTCTGAACCCTTTCAAGTTTCACAACATCCTTCCTGTGGCAGGTTTGATAGTTTGATGCATACCAATCAGATTACCCCTCACTATAGATCGGTACACCTCCAGAAATGAAGTTTAAACCTTGTACTTTGAGTTATATCGCGTTGTACTTTGAACCAACATCACAAGGACCTCCCTTTTTCAACTGAACGCTGGAAAAGATACTATCAAGAAAGAATAGAATAGGTCAGTGTTCTCAGGCAGTGCAGCAAACTGCTCTGTCTCAGTCCGCGCACACACACACCGCCCACACACACACACTGCCACCCCCCCACACACACACACACACCCCACACCCCCCCCCCACACACACACACACACACCCCACACACACACCCCACACACACACACACACACCCCACACACACACCCCACACACACACACTCCACGCACACACACACCCCACGCGCACACACACACACCACACACACACACACACAGCCCACACACACACTCCACACACACAAACACACACACACAAACACTCCACACACACACACACACACCCCCACACACATCCCACACACACACCCCACACACACACACACCCCACCCCCCACACACACACACACACCACACACACACACAAACCCACGCACACACACACACACCACACACACACATACCCACACACACACACACACACCGCCCCCACACATACACACACACACACACACCACACACACACACACACCCACACACACACACACACCCCACACACACACCCCACACACACACACCCCACGCACACACACACACCCCACGCACACACACCACACACACATACACACACCACACACACACTCACAGCCCACACACACACACACCCCACACACACCACACACACACACACACCCCACACACACACCCCACACACACCACACACACACACCCCACACACACACACACCATACACACACACACCCCAAACACATGCACACCCCACGCACACACACACCCCACGCACACACACCCCACACACACACCATACACACACCCCACGCACACACACACACACACCCCACACACACCCCACACACACACCCCCACACACACACATACACCCCATACACACATACACACCCCACACACACGCACACCCCATGCACGCACACACCCCACACACACACACCCACACACACGCACACCCACACACATCCACCCCACACACACACACCCCCTCCACACACACACACCCCACACACATACCCACACACACTCACACACACACCCCACACACACCCCACACACACACACCCCACACACATCCCACACACACCCACATCCCACGCACACACCCCACACACACCCCCATGCACACTCCACACACACACACCCCACACACACACACACCCTACACACACACACCCCACACACACCCCACACACACATACACACCCCACACACATGCACACCCCACGCACACACACACACACCCCACGGACACACCCCACACACACACCCCACACACACACACCCCACACACACACACCCCACACACACACACCCCACACACACACATCTCCACACACACACACACACCCCACGCACACACACCCCATACACACATACACACCCCACACACACGCATACACACACCCCACGCACACATCCCACACACACACACCCCACACACACACACCCCGCACACACACACACCCCACACACACACACACCCCACACACACACCCCACACACACACACACCCCACACACACACCCCATACACACATACACACCCCACACACGTGCAGACCCCACGCACACACACCCCCACACACACATTAGCCCCCCACACACACACCCATACACACTCACACACCCCCCACACACACACACATCCCACGCACACACAGACACACAGACACCCCATGCACACACACACACCCCCCACACACACACCCCACACACACACATCCCCCCCACACACACACTCACACCCACACACACACACCCCACACACAAACACCCATACACACCCCCACACACACACATCCACCCTACACATGCACACACCCTCCACACACACACATCCCCACACACACACTCACACACACACACCCATACACACACCCCACACCACCCCCCCACACACACACACACACCGCACACACACACAGACACAGAGGCACATATACACACAGAGACACACTTTCACACACACACTCCCACAGGCGCACACACACACACACACACACAGGCACATATGCACACACAGACACACTTTCACACACACACACCCCCCACGCACACACACACACACAGGCACATACACACACACACACACACGCGCGCGCACACACACAGGCACATACGCGCACACACGCAGGGACATATACACACACAGACACACTTTCACACACAAATCCCCACACACACACACACACAGGCACGTGCATACACAAGCCACACACAGGCACATATACACACACACAGGCACATATACACACACAGACACACTTTCACACACACACGCCCACACGCACACACAGGCACAGAGACACACACACAGGCACAGAGACACACACACACACACACACACCCACACACACACACCCATCCACACACACACCTCACACACACACCCTCCCCACACACACACACCCCCCACACACACACACACACACCCCACACACACACACACACCCACGCACACACCCCCCACACGCACACACACCCCACACACACAGGCACATATACACACACACCCCACATACACACAGGCACATATACACACACAGACAGGCATAGGCACATATACACACACAGACACACTTTCACACACACATCGCCACACGCACACAGACACACACAGGCACATATACACACACAGACACACTTTCATACACACACGCCCACATGCACACACACACACACACAGGCACATACACACACACACACACACACACACAGGCACATATGCACACACACAGACACAGAGACACACACACACACAGGCACATACACACACACACACACAGGTACAGAGACACACACACAGGCACATATACACACACAGACACACACATACACACACCGCGCCCTCCCAACACACACACAGATTTTAATTGCTCCACAACCATGTAATTAATGTCACTGTGACAGACTGACTGTTCTATTGAGATAACCTCAGATTACCTTCATCAAAATGATGAGGGGCATCGATTGTGTAAAGGCAGAGAAACAATTTCCATGGTTGGTGACTATTGGACATGAATTTTAGGTCATTTGCAAAAGACCCAGGAAGGGATATGAGGAGAAATTATTTCACAAAATTAATTGTTAAAATCTGAAATGTGCGCCGACTGAAAGGATGGTCGGGGCAGATTCAATATTAATATTCAGAAGGCAAAAGTCGTCAAGAGCATCATCAGATGGCACAGCCACCTCACAGTGTCATGGACCCAGGTTCAATTCCAGCCTCAGATGACTGTCTGTGTGGAGTTTGCACATTCTCCCTGTGTCTGCGTGGGTTTCCTCCGGGTGCTCCGGTTTCCTCCCACAGTCCAAAAATGTGCAGGTCAGGTGAATTAGCTGTGCTAAATTGCCCATAGTGTTCAGGGATGTGTAGGTTAGGTGGGTTAGCCATGAAGAATTCAGGGTTACAGGTGAAAGATAGGGGGGGTGGATCTGGGTGGGATGATCTTCAGAGGGTTGGTGTGGATTTGATGGGCCAAATGGCCTGTTTCCACACTGTAGGGATTCTATGACTGTTCTGGGGTATTGGGCCTGATGCTCATTATATAGTTCTTCCAAAGAGCTGCAATGCAAGATGGTCCGAATGGACTGTCTGACTCTACAGCAAGATGTGATCTATACTTTTGAGAGATTTGTAGCTCAGGCTGGGGTTCTGGATGTAGGTTTGCTTGCTGAGCTGGAAAGTTTGCTTTCAGACGTTTAGTCACACTACTAGGTAACATCATCAATGAGCCTCTGGATGAAGCACTGGGTGGTATAGCCTGCTTTCCATTTATGTGTTTGGGTGTCCTTGGTTTAGGTGATGTTATTTCCTGTGGTGATGTCATTGCCTGTTCTTTTCCTCAGGGGATGGTAAATTGGGTCCAAGTCAATCTGCTTGTTGACAGAGTTCCGGTTGGAATACCATGCTTCTAGGAATTCTTGTGCATGTCTCTGTTTAGGATGGATGTTCATTTATTCATGACTAGCCACAAAAAGACATGAGCCTCTCTCACTAGTATCCATTCATACAGATAAGGAAGGACACCACTTGACTGGGGAAACACATCCATCCTAGGACAAGCCAAACAGAGACATGCAAGAGAATTCCTAGAACATCACCAACCCAAGGAAACCTAAACACATAAATAGAAAGCGGACCATGCCACCAATGCTTCATCCGGAGGCTCACTGAAGATGTTACCTAGTGTGGTGATGAAACGTCTGAAACCAACCTTCCAGCTCAGTGAGCAAACCTACATCCAGTGAGCTATTCTGTAGAAAACCATTTTGCAATTGTGACACCAACTTTGTTGGGACAGAGGATAGCAGCTCTCACTGTGACTCAGAAATCAGTGAGGGGTCTCCATCCCTGCTTGGCACATCTATGGCAGTGGTCACTGTCGTGATTACATTCCTGGCCTGGAGGTAACAGTAAAAATCCCGAGTTGCAGAGTGAAAGTGTGAATTTGTGAAAGCAAATCCAAAGTTGACATCAATAAAAGTGACCATAAAGTTGTCAGATTGTTGCAAGGACCCAGTGGTTCACCAACCTGCTTTAGGAAGGGAAATCGGCTGGCTTTATACAGTCTGGCCTATTTGTGGCTGTAGTCTTAGCCTAACATAGTTGCTCGCTAATTGCCCTTGAGGTTATTATGGTATAGACAATGGCAGCATTTTGCACACAACTTCTGAAAAGCAGCAATGGCTGTAGGAGGAATGTTGGCCAAGCGACGAGGAACCTTTCTTCAAACAAAGCTACCTGGAACAGGACGAACATCACATTGCCTCTCTTGCTGCTGTAGGGGAGGGCCAGTCTCCACACTGAGTCATAAACACCCAGATTTCTGATCTCCCATACTGCTAATGGGACCAAGCTGACACAAGTGTTGTCAAACTCTGTTTTGGTCAAGCAAGAGAAAGAAAAGTGACTGTGGACATTTTTGGGTTGGTAATTTGTGAATAGAACAGCAATTCATTTACCCATTCATTGACTTGACTTACTTATCACCACAGAATTAGCAAATTCATATCCCACTCCAGGGGACGGATATTAATTGTGGAGTTGGGATACAGCGACTGGGCAAATTTGCAGCTTCCATAAGCTGTTTTACAGAAGATAGCCAATGACCACACTTGCCTCCCAATGAACATGGGTGGGGGGCGGTTCTTGAGGACTGAGGAGCGTCAATGAGAGGCCACCCAACAATGATAGAGAAGCAGCCGCACTGTTAGAGGATGGGGGTAGCCAGTGAGGGTGGGAGAGGGACTGAGCACTTTAAACTCAAGGTGTCCTCTGACGAGGTTCCTTCACCACTCGATCATAGCCATGTATATGTGTGTGTGTTTGTGTAAGAGTGTGTTGTGTGTGCACATGTGTCTGTGTGCGCGTGTATGTGTGTGTGCATATTGTATGTGCATGTGTGCAGTGTGTGTGAATGTGTGTTGTGTCTGCATGTGGATGTTTTTGTGTTGAGTGTGCATGTGTGTAGTGTGTATGCATGTGTGTGTGTGTGCACGCATGTGTGTGTGTGTGAGAAAAGACTGTCTCTATTACCCCACAGTGAGTGCTCTTCAAAGCTTAATTCACAGTCAGTTCTGCTATAACGTGTCTTTCCTCAACGTGAATTGGTTGTAACCCGATTGGTGAATAGGTGAATGCTGCTTCTAAAACATGAAGTTGTATAGTGTGTGTTGGCTATAATGCGATGTACCGCCACAACTTTAAGTGTTATTTTTATAGCGTGATTTTTATATAGTGATGATCCCTTGCTGTACATCTCGTTTACTCTATGACTCTATAATACAGCTATCACATTATTGAAGAAATGACTGCATAGAGAGTTTGGGATATGATAAAGGTTCCTGGAAATACAAGATCCCTTTGGTATCAGAGATAGTCCCACATGTTACTGAACTTGTAAAGAAATCTCCGTATGCGACATTATTTGAGCTATTAAAAAAAACTGAAAGAATGAGACAAGAATTTTAATGTTATAGTTTGAGGGCAGGAATGACGAGGGAAGGCAGGGAGGAAAAAAATTAATCCTTCCAAAAGCAAACAAGTCGAGCATCTGGATTGGTTTGGTTGATGTGTGCTCAGCCAGACTTTTCTCAAACGAGCCGAACAGATTTTGGCCCAATCATTAAGGCAGATTTTCTTTTTTAACTGAAACAACCTTCTGGAAAGTTATGAATGCACCATTCAGAAATGATGTGAAAGGTGGAATTGGAACTGCCTTGAACATGAGAGTCTGACCACTGTCGGCTTTTCCAATCCGTGACTGTAACGCACACAGATCCTGGATTGTTCACCAAAGAGGGAGAACCAGTAACATTTTGTCATTGCTCTCAGCTGCAATGATTCATAACCAGCTCGGATTTCCACTCAGATAGAACAACAGCTCTTCGAATTCAATCTCCACCTCCTCCACTGTTCCTCCTGCAATAAACCAGAGGAGCCCTCAGGGAAACAGAGACTGAAACAGCAAAGTACTGGTCATTATCAAATTATATATGTTTGTGGGAGCTTGCTGTGCACAATTTGGCTCCTGTATTCCCTATATTAATAAAGGTCCCATCACTCCAGAAATATAGTCCAAAGATCTCTTCTGGTGCAGTGGCATTTTCCCTACCTTTAGCTCAGGAGGAGAAGGTGAGGACTGCAGATGCTGGAGATCAGAGTCGAGAGTGTGGTGCTGGAAAAGCACAGCCAGTCAGGCAGCATCCAAGGAGCAGGAGAATCGACGTTTCAGGCATAAGCCCTTCATCATTAGCTCAGGAGGCCTAGGTTCAAATCCCACCGCCTCCTGTGATGTGTAACAATATTTCTGAACAGGTTGATCAGAACACATCTCAAATGAACAGTGTGTGCTTCTCCAGGGAGATCAGTGGGTGGCTCATTGGTTAGCACTGCTGCCTCACAGCACCAGGGACCTGGGTTCAATCCCACCCCGTGGTGAATGCCTCTGTGAAGTTTATGCATTCACCCTGTGTCTGCATGGATTCCCTCCAGGTGCTCCAGTTTCCTCCCACAATCCAAAGGTGCTCTGGTTAGGATGGATTGGTCGGGCTAAATTGCCCCATAGTGTACAGGGGTGTGCAGGCTAGGTAGCGCCAGAGAGTGGTGAATCTGTGGGATTCATTGCCACAGAAGGCTGTGGAGGCCAGGTCACTGAGTATATTTAAGGCTGGGATAAATAGGCTCTTGATTGTTGAGGGGATCAAAGGTTGCAGGGAATGGGTTTGAGAAACTTATCAGCCATGATTGAATGGCGGAGGAGACTCGATGGACTGAATGGCCTAATTTCTGCTCCTGTGTCTGATGGGCATATGGTTAGCCATGGGAAAAGTAGGGTGGCGGTGGGTGGGATGCTCTTCAGAGGGTCAGTGTGGACCCATTGGGCCGAATGGCCTGCTTCCGCTCTGTGGGGGAAGGGGAGAGCAGAATCATTCCTGTTCCAAATGTATAACAAAGCTCAGAATTGTGAGCTGTAAAACATGTTGAATTTGTTAAAGGGAATATATAAACGCAAGTCACGAATTAACTTTATTGTTTTGCCCTTTCGCATATGCATGGGTCAGGGGTGGTGCACACTCGCTGACAGCTCAGGTACTTTCAGAATTGGGTTGGAATTTTTAAACAGAGATGCCCCACCTCTGCGTCTTCCTGCCAGGGATAACACCTGCTCCTCAGAAGCTGGATGGAGATCCATGAGGAGAGCCATGGGGATTAATGGGAGCTCTAAGCACTCTGAGCTGGATCAGGCTGTCAGCTGGTCAGAGGTTAATGGTCTTGTATTAGAGAGAAAGAGAATTGTATGCCTATCCTTGACTTCATAAAAACGCCTCTTTTACAATTACCATCATTTGTCCAAGAACACAAAGAACATTCTGGAATGGGGTTGGTACGAATATCCCATTAACTCTTCATTGCAAAACTCTCAAATGATAAAGCAGTTTTCCTTGTTTAATCTGCTCTGTGGGGGAAGGGGAGAGCAGAATCATTCCTGTTCCAAATGTATAACAAATCTCAGAATTGTGAGCAATCCCTGGCCTGTCCCTTTACACAACCCACTTCAAACCAGCCTTACAGAGACCCCCGTGTAATCAAAGTGTAGCTCAATTAAATAACTACGTGGAATATTGGGTACAATTCTGGTCTCCTTCTATTGGAAAGATGTTGTGAAACTTGAAAGGGTTCAGAAAAGATTTACAAGGATGTTGCCAGGGTTTGAGGGTTTGAGCTACAGGGAGAAGCTGAACAGGATGGGGCTGTTTTCCCTGGAGCGTCGGAGGCTGAGGGGTGACCTTATAGAGGTTTATAAAATCATGAGGGGCATGGATAGGATAAATAGACAAAGTCTTTTCCATGGGGTGGGGAGTCCAGAACTAGAGGGCATAGGTTTAGGGTGAGAGGGGAAAGATATAAAAGAGACCGAAGGGGCAACTTTTTCAAACAGAGTGTGGTACGGGTATGGAATGAGCTGCCAGAGGAAGTGGTGGAGGCTGGTACAATTGCAATATTTAAGAGGCATTTGGATGAGTATATGAATAGGAAGGGTTTGGAGGGATATGGGCCAACGGTGGGCAAATGGGACTGGATTAATTTAGGATATCTGGTCGGCATGGACGAGTTGGACCAAAGGATCTGTTTCTGTGCTGTACATCTCTATGACTCGATCTGAGGACCTCTATATTGGGAGACAGGAATCATCTGCCACCATAGAACATCCCAGATGGCCTCCTTCTTCAAAGGCCGTAATTTCCCCTCCCACATGGTTGATGATGCCGTCCAGCACATCTCCTCCACTTCCCACCTCTCCGTCCTTGAATCCCACCCTTCCCAACGCAACAAGGACAGAACATCCTGTTCCTCACCTTCCACCCCATCAATCTCTGGATACACCTCGTCATCCTCTGCCATTTCCGCTACCTACAAACAGATATATTTCCCTATTTCTCTCCGCACCTCTATCTGCAATCTGCTCCCTCCCTCTATTGTTAGGTCCACTCCCCCTCCACCCCCCCCCCCCCCTCCCCCACCAACAACCCACCGCCCCATGGCTGAACACTTTAACTCCCCCTCCCACTCGGTCAAGGACATACAGGTCCTGGGCCTCCTCAACCGCCAAACCCGAACCACGACGCCTGGAGGAAGAACGCCTCATCTTCCATCTTTGGACCCTCCAACCACACGGAATGAATGTGGATTTCATCAGTTTCCCCATTTCCCCTCCCCCCCACCTTATCCCAGCCCCAACCTCTCAACTCAGCACCGCCCTCCTGACCTGTCCCACCTGTCGATCTTCCTTCCCACCTATCCGCTCCATCGTCCTCTCCGACCTATCACTTTGACCCCCTACCTTCATCTACCTATTAGATTCTTAACAATCTTCCCTCCAGCCCCACTCCTCTCCCATTTATCTCTCAGTCCACACCCCCCCTCCCCGCCCCCGGCCCATAAGCCTCATTCCTGATGAAGAGTCTATGCACGAAATGTCGACTACTCTGCTCCTCGGATGCTGCCTGACCTGCTGAGCTTTTCCAGCAACACACTCTTCCACGATGACTCGAACTGAGACAAAAACAGCTTCACCCTCTAAACTTCCCCTGACCTTTCCTCTCCTCCACACCTTTACCCAAAAGCACAAAAACCATCCCTTGCCCATCTCTATCTCAGTTCTGAAGAAGGATCAAACCAGACTCGAAACTTTAACTTGGTCTCTCTCTTTCTCTGTCTCTGTCTCTACAGGTGCTGCCAGACCTGGTAACTTTCTCCAGCAATTTCTGATTTTATTTCTGTCTTGTTTTCAGTTCCGTCTGGTTTGGGTTGGGACTGCACTGAGGGAATAATTTCTTCCTGTCGAGTTTCTGAGGGGGAAGCCTCAGGTCCCATTCTGGAGGTTGGTCTGTCTCCTGACCATTTGTCGCTCAGATCTGCACTGGCAAATTTACGGCTGAGATTTAATCGCAGTTAGTCAGTTAAGGACAAAAAAGGCATCAGCAAGTCTCCAGGTCAAATTCAACAGTTTACACCTCTGCGCCCCCTCCCAGCCGTGCTTAATTCCAGCTGGGGCAGGTGCTATTAAACGATATATTCCAACTGCTTTGCCACTTCAACCTCCCGCCTTCATTGAAAACTGAACAGGGGTGCACACATTCAGAACAAATGCCAAAGAAAGTACACCAAACCCCAGTGACTGTTTGCACAGGAATTAGATCAGCTTTCTACTCCATGTCTTTCAAACACCAACATTTATAGAACAAATCTGTCAAGGGCCAGTTCCACTAACATGAGAACTTTGAAAGTAATACCACCCTTTTGGATTCACTTAATGAATTCCCTGTGCTAGTTGCCTAACCGATGAATTACCTAATTTCCTGCGTGGATGGTAATATTTTCTGGACCCATTCTTAATCAAGTTTCCCTTCTGTCATTAGTCTCCTACAGAAGCCTATTCTGGTGATACTCAGGGACTCACTGCCAAAGGAAGTCCCGATTCGTTTGGATCGAGCTGACAGCAGATTCACTAAGTGTTTGTTTTCAAGCTTTTGAAGAGCTCGGATGTGTGTGGCCAAGCAACGCCCCGCATGGAGAATAAAGGGGTCCCTTTGCTTGCTGCTATGGTACCCATCATGCTGCTTGCTTTTGCCATCAAGTATCAAAAGCAAAGGAACAAAGAAAGTCTTGTATTCCCACAGAGCCTTATGTTGGAAAACATTTTTGGCATGCTGGGTTTTAGAAAACATGGCAACCAATTTCCACACAGCTAGCTCCCAGAATCAGCTGTATGGCATGGTGGCTCACAGCGCCAAGGACCTGGGTTTGTTTCCAGCCTTGGGTGACTGTCTGTGTGGAGTTTGCACATTGGCGAGTCCTTTTGGCTGTGATATGTCCTCGTTCCGTGGTCTTTCTCTTAGGCATCTGTTGATGAAGTTGCGCGGGTATCCGTTTTTGGCGAATACCTTGTATAGGTGTTCCTCTTCTTCTTTTTGCAGTCCTGGTGTACTGCAGTGTGTTGTGGCCCTTTTGAATAGTGTCCTGATGCAGCTTCGTTTGTGTGTGTTGGGGTGGTTACTTTCATAGTTTAGGACTTGGTCTGTGTGTGTGGCTTTCCTGTATACCCTTGTAGTGAATTCTCCGTCTGGTGTTCTCTGTACCATCACGTCTAGGAATGGGAGTTGGCTATCCTTTTCTTCTTCTCTCGTGAATCGGATTCCTGTGAGTGTGGACTAGCCACACTACCATACATCAGGAGCATCTCGGAACTGACTGCCAGACTACTGCGACCCCTAGGACTCATAATGGCACACAAACCAACAGCCACGCTCAGACAACAACTCACCAGAACGAAGGACCCGATACCCAACATGAGCAAGACGAATGTAGTGTACAAAATACCATGCAAGGACTGCACTAAACACTATATAGGACAAACAGGAAGACAGCTAACAATCCGCATACGTGAACATCAACTAGCCACGAAACGACACGACCAGCTATCCTTAGTAGCCACACACGCAGACAAGAAGCAACATGAATTCGACTGGGACAACACTACTATCATAGGGCAAGCCAGACAGAGAACAGCCAGGGAATTCCTAGAGGCATGGCATTCATCCACAAACTCCATCAACAAACACATCGACCTGGACCCAATATACCAACCACTACAGCGGACAGCTGAAACTGACAACCGGAAGCGGCAGGGACAGACCACTATAAATGCCGGAGGAAACATCAAAGAAGCGCTTCGCAGGAGGCTCCCAAGCACTGATGATGTCGCCTAGCCAGGGGACGAAACGTTTGCAACAAAAACTTCCAGCTCGGCGAACAGAACCACAACAACAAGCACCCGAGCTACAAATCTTCGCACAAACATTGAAGTTTGCACATTCTCCCCATGTCTGCATGGGTTTCCTCCCACTGACCAAAGGTTGGCAGGATTGGCCATGCTACAATGCCCCTCGTGTGCCAGCTCGGTTATGGGGATAGGGCAGTGGATCTGGATGGAATGCACTTCAGAGGATTGGCACAGACTTGATGTGCCAAATGGCCTCTTTCTACCCTGTAGGGGGGTTCTATAACTAACTAACCTGTTTTAGTAATGCCAACTGAGGGATAAATGCTGGTCACGACTGACATGCTTTCATTCATGTTAATCTTTCATTCTGTTTTATTTTAATAGAGCCCCCCTCCCACTCCTTCTCCAAGAAGTTGGATTTTGTTCTTGATGGTTCGACTCCATTTATCCCCATGAAGTATAATGGCCTCCTGAATCTGGATAATGTGGAGTGAGGATTGGGGAAGGGGTGGGAGTGGTGAGAACTGTGGGGTGGGGCAGTTTTGAGGGAGTGAGGCATGGGGGATGCACTGTATCGATAGTAACCAGGGTACAGAACAGGCCCTTCAGCCCATTGAGTCCCCCACCATTAGCCTACACTACAGTCGTCCCACTTTCTCGCAGTAGGCCCGAAGCCTTGAAGGTTATGTTTAGCGTTCATCCAAGTACATTTGGAAGGTTGAAGTGTTTGAAGTCTGGCACACTGACTCATGGAAAACAGAATCTAAAATTACACCTTCCTGTTCATCTCTCATGGAATCACAGACACATAGAGAGCAGATGGAGACTATCCAGTCCTTCATCACCGCTGTGGCTAATGAAAAACCCAGCCAGTTGGGCCCATGACCCACTTTTCCCTGACAGACCCATAAATTGTGAGCAGGAAAAGTAAACACTCTCAGAATTGAACTTTGTTTCTCTTTCAACTGAATATGGGCTGCTTTGAAAACCATAGAATCCCTGGGAGGGAGGGCCTAATGCCAACGTTTCATTGCACAGTCTTTGAATGACCTCAGTTCCTTTTTTGGAAATGTTACCAAATAATTCTAGAGCCAACAGAATCACAGTCAAAGAATCCCCAAAGTCAGTCTCCAGAACAGCTACATTCTGAAAGCCAGGGAGAGGGTCTGGGCAGTGTGGAGAATCCCTGGTTAATCTGTGAGAAACGAGAGTCACACACATACACACAACATTGAACACACTTGTGCACACATACAGACACACAACCAGCGTTTTTTTTTCTTTATTCATCCACGAGACCTGGGTGTCTCTGGCTAGGCCAGCATTTATTGCCCATCCCTAATTACCCAGAGGGCAGTTAAGAGTGAACTACATTGCTGTGGGTCTGGAGTCACATGTAGGCCAGACCAGGTAAGGATGACAGATTCCTTCCCTAAAGGACTACCACCTGATGAAGGAGCGTCGCTCCGAAAGCTAGTGTGCTTCCAATTAAACCTGTTGGACTATAACCTGGTGTTGTGTGATTTTTAAATTAGTGAACCAGATAGGTTTTTCCGACGATGGATTCATTGTCATTGTCATTGACTCTTCATTCCAGACTTTAATTCCATTGGCTGTGGCAGGATTCAAAGCCAAGTCCCCAGAACATTACCTGGGTCTCTGGGTTAACAGTCCAGCGATAATACCACTAGGCCATCACCCCGCCCCCCCCCCCCCCCCCCCCCCCCCCCCCCCCACCCTTGTACTGGCTGGAACAAGTTCAGCTAACTGGACATCGTAGAATATGAGTTCCCTGATTGGACCTGTTAATCTGGTCCAATGAGGGAGCCCTGGCTGACAGATAAAAAGGGAAGGGTCAGAGATACTGACACCCAGCTCCCTGACTCATGTTTAAATGAAGGGAGACTTAGTGATGGGATACTGGCCTCTGTGAAGTCATTACACTCAGTAAATATGAAACAATTGGTCTGTCTTGAATGGTCAATGTCCAAAGATATGCAGCTAAGGTGGATTGGCCATGCTAAATTACCCATCGTGGTCAGGGCTATGTGGGTTAGATGCATTAGCGACAAGAAATGCAGGCTTACAGGAATAGGGTAGGGAGTAGGATGCCCTTCAGACGGTCAGTATGGACTCATTGGGCCAAATGGCCTATTTCCACACTGTAGAATTCTAAGAATTCTGAGGATTAAGGCATGTCAGATTAAAAACTTCATTATTTTTGAAATCAATAAAATCAGTCATGGTCAACCCACACTGGTTGAGATAGAATTCTTGGGAATGAAAAGTATGTGGGTCTCCCAGCACCAGCATCTCTGTAAACTGGGTATGCAGAGTGAGTTGATCACCAGCAACTGAAAGAGAGAGAGCTTAACCCATTGCATTACACAGGCAGATGGTGAACCTTTCTTTATTCACTCAAGGCCCCAGTGCAGGATCCACAGCAGCCTCAAGGATGATGAGTCCACAGGAGGGGAGTACAGTGAGACACGTGGCCCTCTACCAGAGACACCAAAACACAATTCCGTCTGCTCAGTGGAAGCCGAGGTTAAAGACCTGATGGTGCAATCTGAGGAGGAGGAGGAGGCAGCTTCCTCTAGGTCAACACAAACATGTTGTTAGGGAAAACCAAGATGGTGGTGGCAGAGTGGGCAGATCCAGGCTCTTGTGCCTAGGCTTGATCTCCTCATCAGCTTTCTCTTTTGCCTTTCTCTCCTTCTTCTTATCACAGTTTTTTATCACTCGTTGTTGCTTAGATTAGATTCCCTACAGTGTGGAAACAGGCCCTTCGGCCCAGCAAGTCCACACCGACCCTCCGAAGAGTAATCCACCCAGACCCATTCACCCTACATTTCCCTCTGACTAATGCACCCAACACTATGGGCAATTTAACATGGTCAATCCACCCTGACCTGCACATCTTTGGAGTGTGGGAGGAAACTGCAGCACCCGGAGGAAACCCACGCAGACACAGGGAGAATGTGCAAGCACCACACAGACAGTTGTTCGAGGCTGAAATTGAACCCAGGTCCCTGGCACTGTGAGGCAGCAGTGCTAATCACTGAGCCACTGTGCCACCCATTTTATATAGTTTTCGCTCAAACTGACCTGAAAAAGAGAACTCTTCAGTGGGAAGGTGGCATCTTCAGAGGCAGCATGGTTTGTGAAGCCTGGAGCAAAGATTCTCCTTTCTGTGTGGAATGTGGTCTCTGGTGGGAACATGGTGTGGGCTGGTGTAGGGGGGAGTGGGGACTCTGGTGGGAACACGGTGTGGGCAGGTGTAGGGGGGAGTGGGGACTCTAGTGGGAACATGGTGTGGGCTGGAGTAGCGGGGAGTGGGGACTCTGGTGGGGACATGGTGTGGGCTGGTGTAGGGGGGAGTGGGGACTCTAGTGGGAACATGGTGTGGGCTGGAGTAGCGGGGAGTGGGGACTCTGGTGGGGACAAGGTGTGGGCTGGTGTAGGGGGGAGTGGGGACTCTAGTGGGAACATGGTGTGGGCTGGAGTAGCGGGGAGTGGGGACTCTGGTGGGGACAAGGTGTGGGCAGGTGTAGGGGGGAGTGCGGTCTCTGGTGGGGACATGGTGTGGGCTGGTGTAGCGGGGAGTGGGGTCTCTGGTGAGGACATGGTGTGGGCTGGTGTAGGGGGGAGCGGGGACACGGGTGGGGACATGGTGTGGGCTGGTGTAGGGGGAGTGCGGTCTCTGGTGGGGACATGGTGTGGGCTGGTGTAGCGGGGAGTGGGGTCTCTGGTGAGGACACGGTGTGGGCTGGTGTAGGGGGGAGCGGGGACACGGGTGGGGACATGGTGTGGGCTGGTGTGGGGGGGAGCGGGGACTCTGGTGGGGACATGGTGTGGGCTGGTGTAGGGGGGAGCGGGGACACGGGTGGGGACATGGTGTGGGCTGGTGTAGGGGGGAGCGGGGACACGGGTGGGGACATGGTGTGGGCTGGTGTAGCGGGGAGTGGGGTCTCTGGTGGGGACATGGTGTGGGCTGGTGTAGGGGGGAGCGGGGACACTGGTGGGGACACGGTGTGGGCTGGTGTAGCGGGGAGTGGGGACTCTGGTGGGGACATGGTGTGGGCTGGTGTTGCTGGGAGTGGGGACACTGGTGGGGACATGGTGTGGGCTGGTGTAGGGGGGAACGGGGACACGGGTGGGGACATGGTGTGGGCTGGTGTGGGGGGGAGTGGGGATTCTGGTGGGGACACGGTGTGGGCTGGTGTAGGGGGGAGCGGGGACTCTGGTGGGGGCATGGTGTGGGCTGGTGTAGGGGGTAGCGGGGATTCTGGTGGGGGCATGGTGTGGGCTGGTGTAGGGGGGAGCGGGGACACTGGTGGGGGCATGGTGTGGGCTGGTGTAGGGGGGAGTGGGGTCTCTGGTGGGGACATGGTGTGGGCTGGTGTAGGGGGGAGCGGGATGAGAGAGTTTGGGGAGACGTACCTGCTCTACCATTCAATATGATCCTGGCTGATCATCCAATTAGTTCCCTGTTCCTGCTTTCTCCCCATACCCTCTCATCCTTTTAACTGTCAAAACTACATTGACCTCCTTCTTGAAAATGTTCAATATTTTGGCCTCAACTGCTTTCTGTGGCAAAGAATTCCCCAGGTTCCCCACTCTCTGGGTGAAGAAATGTCTCCTCATCTCAGTCGAAAAGGGCCTGTCCTGTATCTTCAGATTGTAACCCCCTGGTACTGTACTATATGGTCATCAGGAACATCCCGGTAGTTTGATTGTTTTGAGATGGAATGTTTCATTGCCAGACAGGAAGTACAGATCTCTGTAATGAGGATGGAGCAGATGTTTGGAAATGAGTGACTGGCAGCATTTGGAACTGGCAGTAGAAGTGACCCTCCTGGGTTAAGAGGGGAGGCTGATGGTCTGTGGTGTGACCATTGGGAGTTCTGTACTGTTCACCAATGTGCCCCAGCCATCTGCCTGTCAGCAGATGTCTATCTCTGAGTTTCCGCCTGGTGGGCATGCGACTGCAGATAGTAAATAGAGGAAAGGACATTTCACTGTCAGAAAGGATTGACAATGACAAGGGAATGTTGGCATTTCCTGGCTGCGAGCGTAGCTTGTGGGAAATGTGTTTTTCAGTGAAATAAATCCACTTCAGAGACACCAGCCAACCTGTCGATGTTTAGTTTTGTGTCCTTTCCATTTTATAATCAAAGAGAGATCGCTGGCCAAGGGCTCCAAACATTTTGTCCTTTACAGATCCTGATGGTTCACTCCTGGGTGCTTTCAGGTTAGGAATAAGATTCAATTTCATGTCCCCGTTCATTCTTTCTCTTCTGTTCTTCGGGGATGTGTGGGGAAGGGGGAGATGTCACTGTCCTCCTCCCCTCATGATTGTGAGCTTTGTCTTGAACAATTGCGTTTGAATATAATCAGTGGAGTCCTTGGGGGCCACTTAGAGTCATAGAGATATACAGCACGGAAACAGCAGGAACAGGGAACTAATTGGATGATCAGCCATGATCATATTGAATGGTAGAGCAGGTTCGAAGGGCTGAATGGCCTACTCCAGCTCCTGTTTTCTATGTTTCTATGAATCAGTTGTTAGAGTCCAGAAGAAAGGATGGGATAGTAGGGCGCTGAGGAATACATAATATGATCAAGCAGACTCAACATGGCTTCATGAAGGAGAAAACATACTTGAATTTATTTGAATTGTTTGAGGACATAACAAGGAGGATAGATAAAGGGGGGTAAGTGGATGTAATATAAATAGATTTTAAGAGGGGTTAGTTAAGGTACAAGATAATCAGATATGAGCCTATCATGTTGGGGTAATGTATTAGTGTGGACAGAGGATTGGCTAATTAACAGAAGACAGAGATTTGGGATAAAGGGTGCATTTTCAAGATGGCAATTTTTAAATAGTGGAGTGCCACAGGGATCAGTGCTGGGGCACAGTTATTTAGGGCGGCATGGTGGCTCAGTGGTTAGCACTGCTGCCTCACAGCACCAGGTTCCCAGTTTCGATCCCATCCTTGGGTGACTGTCTGTGTGGAGTTTGCACATGCTCCTCATGTCTGCGTGGGTTTCCTCCCACAGTCCAAGGTGTGCAGGTCAGGTGGACTGGCATGCTAAATTACCCAAAATGTGCAGGCTAGGTGGGTTAGCCATGGGAAATGCAGGGTTACAGGGTCTGGGTAGGATGCTCTTTGGAGGGTCGGTGTGGACTTGATGAGCTGAATGGCTTGCTTCCACAATGTAGGGATTCTTTGAGATTGGCAGAGATACACTGGGCTGAATGGCCTGTTTTTGTGCGGTACATTTCTCACCATCCTCTCCCATGATTAGTATGTAACTAAGTGAGGATTTCATGAACTTACCCAACAACGTATGATTGATAGACTTCATTGCAAACTGCAGAGTGCAGTCAATCGTTCATCTGTATTTTGTAAATTAATGAAAGCTGCATTTTGCAAGGAATGATTATTATTACTATACTCCACCTGCCTGGCCACACGTGAAAGGTGCTATTTTCAAACTTGGCTCCGGTCAATCTAGCATCCAAGTGACCAGCCATAACAGCATTCTCGCCAGCAGAGACGAGCAAACACATTACAGAGGGGAGACTGAGCCTGGGATCCTGCTGAGTTCAGGCCGGTCTGTTTATTGATTAGACCCACCAGAGAGAGCAAGCAAAGAGTTGTGTTGCTACTTGCGGCTCGCTACACCTGTACGATTGAACCATGAGCAAATCTGAAGGGGTCTGATAGATGGAGCTCTGCAGCAGACCAAAGGTTGTGGGAAGGTCATCACCAGATGGGGATTTCGTTGAAGAGATTGCTGTATATAAGACAGTCTGTGTTTATTTGCTGATTCCTGGAGAAAGCATAGACTGAGCAACCAAAAACAAGTTCTGTGCATTGGTTGGTAAGGTGACAAGGACTTTCTTTCGTGTTTCATTTTTTCAGCGGTCTATTTGGGAATTTAGATTAGTGGTAATGGAAGGTTAGGGTAGTTGAATGTTCCTCCTGCAGAATGCGGGAGGTAAGGGCCAACTGACTGACTGCATCGGTGGGAAGTGCACCCAACTCCAGCTCCTCGAAAACAACCTTAGGGAACTGGAGTTGGAGCTGGATGAACTTCGGATCATTTGGGAGGCGGAGGGGATTATTGAGAGGAGTTACAGGGAGGTAGTTACTCCACAGAAACATATCTGTACAGGGGCCTGTGTCTGTGTCTGTACAGGGGCCTGTGTCTGTACAGGGGCCTGTGTCTGTGTCTGTACAGAGGCCTGTGTCTGTGTCTGTGCAGGGGCCTGTGTCTGTGTCTGTACAGAGGCCTGTGTCTGTGTCTGTACAGGGGCCTGTGGCTGTGTCTATACAGGGGTCTGTGTCTGTGTCTGTGCAGGGGCCTGTGTCTGTGTCTGTGCAGGGGCCTGTGTCTGTGTCTGTACAGGGGCCTGTGTCTGTACAGGGGCCTGTGTCTGTGTCTGTACAGAGGCCTGTGTCTGTGTCTGTGCAGGGGCCTGTGTCTGTGTCTGTACAGAGGCCTGTGTCTGTGTCTGTACAGGGGCCTGTGGCTGTGTCTATACAGGGGTCTGTGTCTGTGTCTGTGCAGGGGCCTGTGTCTGTGTCTGTGCAGGGGCCTGTGTCTGTGTCTGTACAGGGGTCTGTGGCTGTGTCTGTACAGGGGCCTGTGTCTGTGTCTGCACAGGGGCCTGTGTCTGTACAGGGGCCTGTGTCTGTGTCTGTACAGTGGCCTGTGTCTGTGTCTGTGCAGGGGCCTGGAGATTAGATTAGATTACTTACAGTGTGGAAACAGGCCCTTCGGCCCAACAAGTCCACACCGACCCGCAACCCACCCAGACCCATTCCCCTACATTTACCCCTGCACCTCACACTACGGGCAATTTAGCATGGCCAATTCACCTGACCTGCACATTTTTGGACAGTGGGAGGAAACCGGAGCACCCGGAGGAAACCCACGCAGACACGGGGAGAACGTGCAAACTCCACACAGTTAGTCGCCTGAGGCGGGAATTGAACCCGGATCTCTGGCGCTGTGAGGCAACAGTGCTAACCATTGTGCCACCGTGCCACCGGGCCTGTATCTGTGTCTGTACAGAGGCCTGTGTCTGTGCTTGTGCAGGGGCCTGTGTCTGTGTCTGTACATGGGCCTGTGTCTGTGTCTGTACAGGGGCCTGTGTCTGTACAGGGGCCTGTGTCTGTGTCTGTACAGAGGCCTGTGTCTGTGTCTGTACAGGGGCCTGTGTCTGTGTCTGTACAGGGGCCTGTGTCTGTTTCTATACAGGGGCCTGTGTCTGTACAAGGGGCCTGTGTCCGTGTCTGTGCAGGGGCCTGTGTCTGTGTCTGTGCAGGGGCCTGTGTCTGTGTCTGTACAGGGGCCTGTGTCTGTGTTTATACAGGGGCCTGTGTCTGTGTCTGTACAGGGGCCTGTATCTGTGTCTGTACAGGGGCCTGTGTCTGTTTCTATACAGGGGCCTGTGTCTGTACAGGGGCCTGTGTCTGTGTCTGTACAGGGGTCTGTGTCTGTGCAGGGGCCTGTGCCTGTGTCTGTACAGGGGCCTGTGTCTGTGTCTGTACAGAGGCCTGTGTCTGTGTCTGTGCAGGGGCCTGTGTCTGTGTCTGTACAGAGGCCTGTGTCTGTGTCTGTACAGGGGCCTGTGTCTGTGTCTGTACAGGGGCCTGTGTCTGTTTCTATACAGGGGCCTGTGTCTGTACAAGGGTCTGTGTCCGTGTCTGTGCAGGGGCCTGTGTCTGTGTCTGTGCAGGGGCCTGTGTCTGTGTCTGTACAGGGGCCTGTATCTGTGTCTGTACAGGGGCCTGTGTCTGTTTCTATACAGGGGCCTGTGTCTGTACAGGGGCCTGTGTCTGTGTCTGTACAGGGGTCTGTGTCTGTGCAGGGGCCTGTGCCTGTGTCTGTACAGGGGCCTGTGTCTGTGTCTGTACAGAGGCCTGTGTCTGTGTCTGTGCAGGGGCCTGTGTCTGTGTCTGTACAGAGGCCTGTGTCTGTGCCTGTCCAGGGGCCTGTGTCTTTGTCTGTACAGGGGCCTGTGTCTGTGTCTATACAGGGGCCTGTGTCTGTGCAGGGGCCTGTGTCTGTGTCTGTACAGGGGCCTGTGTCTGTGTCTGTGCAGGGGCCTGTGTCTGTGTCTGTACAGTGGCCTGTGTCTGTGCTTGTGCAGGGACCGGTGTCTGTGTCTGTACAGGGGCCTGTGTCTGTGTCTATACAGGGGCCTGTGTCTGCGCAGGGGCCTGTGTCTGTGTCTGTACAGGGGCCTGTGTCTGTTTCTATACAGGGGCCTGTGTCTGTACAGGGGCCTGTGTCTGTGTCTGTACAGGGGTCTGTGTCTGTGCAGGGGCCTGTGTCTGTGTCTTTACAGGGGCCTATGTCTGTGCCTGTGCAGGGGCCTGTGTCTGTACAGGGGCCTGTGTCTGTGTCTGTACAGGGGCCTGTGTCTGTACAGGGGCCTGTGTCTGTGTCTGTACAGAGGTCTGTGTCTGTGTCTGTGCAGGGGCCTGTGTCTGTGTCTGTACAGAGGCCTGTGTCTGTGCCTGTGCAGGGGCTTGTGTCTGTGTCTGTACAGGGGCCTGTGTCTGTGTCTGTGCAGGGGCCTGTGTCTGTGTCTGTGCAGGGGCCTGTGTCTGTGTCTGTGAAGGGGCCTGTGTCTGTGTCTGTACAGGGGCCTGTGTCTGTGTCTGTACAGGGGCCTGTGTCTGTGTCTGCACAGGGGCCTGTGTCTGTGTCTGTGCAGGGGCCTGTGTCTGTGTCTGTGAAGGGGCCTGTGTCTGTGTCTGTACAGGGGCCTGTGTCCCTGTCTGTACAGGGGCCTGTGTCTGTGTCTGTGCAGGGGCTTGTGTCTGTGTCTGTACAGGGGCCTGTGTCTGTGTCTGTGCAGGGGCCTGTATCTGTGTCTGTGCAGTGTTGCCTTGGGGTATCACAGTTAAAGATTTGCTGACTTCGTTTACCAATTGACAGGAAGGACAGCACCCCCAAAGCCATGAAATGACGGCCATTCAGTCACTCAGCAGGTGGCCATTCCACTGTCATCCACCTCACTGAATATTACACAGTCTTTAAAGTTCAGAGGTCATGACTAGTTTAATTGATTGTAATTTTCCGATGACCCAATGAATTAGCTGCTGTCACAATATCTTCGAATCCTAGAATTGTCACTGCGTGAATGAGGTCGTTCAGCCCATAGCTTCCAGACTGGCTCTCTGAATGAGCATAGAGTCATGGAGATCTACAGCATTGTGTCCACGCTGGTCAAAAACAATGTTGACTTATTCTAATCTCATTTTCCAGCCCATATCCTTTTGTGCCTTGGCATCACAAATGCATATCTAAATACTTAGAGTCATAGAGTCATCCAGCACGGAAACAGACCCTTCGGCCCAACCAGTCCATGCTGAACTAGTCCCACCTGCCTGCTCCTGGCCCATATGCTTCCAAACCTTTCCTATTCATGGAGCTGTCCAACTGTTGTATTTGGTACAGTTCAGAGAGTGCTCACTCAAATGATTCCAGTGGTGAGGGGTTTAGCTTATGAAGAGAGATTGAATAGTTGAGGCCGATACTCCCTGGAGTTTAGAAGAACAAAAGGGGAAATCGAATTGAGGGATACTGTGGGATAATCTAGAACGACATCATAATGTTAGGACAACTGATAGTAGATTTAAAACAGAGATGAGGAGAAATTATCTTCTCTCAAAGGATCACAAATCTGTATAATTCACTCCCCAGTGCAAGGTGGATGCTGGGACATTGAGTAAATTGAAGGAGGAGATGGACAGGTTTTTATTGAGTCATGGGGTGAAGGGTTACGGGGAGCAAGCAGGAAAGGGGAGTTGAGGCTGCGATGAGATCAGCCATGATTGTACTAAATTGCAGAATAGGCTCGAGGGGCTGAAAGGTCTCCTCCTGTTCCTAGTTTTTATGTTCCAGACCTCTCATGATTTTGAAAACTTCAATCAAATCTCTTGTCCTCTGAGGAACTTGCTCGGACATGTGGAGACTTGGCTGAAATGAATGTCGTTATAACATCGATCTTTATGAACATAGTTATAGCTGCCTGAGTGACACGGTGGCCAGAACTTTACCAGCACATTGTGAGTTACCCTCAGGCCACTCTGGCTCCACGCGGGATTGTGACGGAGTGATGACCGGCCTCGGCTTCCCTCATCAGGGAGTGGACCTGAGCTTTGCACACGAGGCAGCACTGGTAAAAATAGCTGCTGCTGAGACCTGAGGTGAAGGGGATGTTTTTGATTTCTTAGGTTTACGGGTTCGACTCCCTCCATCAGAGATGATGGAATTTGAATTCAATAAAAATCTGGAATGAAGAGTCTAATGATGGTCATGAATCCGTTGTCAATAGTTATAGTGTCATAGAGATGTACAGCACATAAACAGACACTTCAGTCCAACCCGTCCATGCCGACCAGATATCCCAACAAATCTAGTGCCACCTGCCAGCACCCGGCCCATATCCCTCCAAACCCTTCCTATTCATATACCAATCCAAATGCCTCTTAAATGTTGCAATTGTACCAATCTCCACCACATCCTCTGGCAGCTCATTCCATACACGCACCATCCTCTGTGTGAAAATGTTGCCCCTTAGGTCTCTTTTATATCTTTCCCCTTTCACCCTAAACCTATGCCCTCTAGTTCTGGTCTCTCCACCCCAGGGAAAAGACCTTGTCTATTTACCCTGTCCATGCCCCTCATGTTTTTATAAACCTCTATAAGGTCACCCCTCTGCTCCAATGCTCCAGAGAAAACAGCCCCAGCCTGTTCAGCCTCTCCCTATAGCTCAAATCCTCCAACCCTGGCAACATCCTTGTAAATCTTTTCTGAACCTTTTCAAGTTTCACAACATCTTTCTGATAGGAAGGAGACCAGAATTGCACGCAATATTCCAACAGTGGCCTAACCAATGTCCTGTACAGCTGCAACATGACCTCCCAACTCCTGTACTCAATACTCTGACCAATAAAAGAAAGCATACCAAACGCATTCTTCACTATCCTATCTACCTGTGACTCCACTTTCAAGGAGTTAACCACGCCCTGGTCATGTTTGAAAACAGTTAAATATCTCACCTCAGGCCTACAGTTAGTTAGTCACATGGCTGCCAGGAAGACCTTGTTTTCAAATGCATCTGAAATTCCTGCCTATGTATTAATTGTGCCTTTAATTTAGTCCCAAGGTGGTGCACAGAGAACTAAAAATAACGATTGATGTCAAAAGCTGATCAAAGAGGTGGGTTTTAAGGAGAATCTTAAACATGGAGTGAGAGCGAGAGAGGGAGAGGCCTAGGGAGGAAATGTCAGAGTTTTGAGCCTAGGCAGTTGTCAACGGTGAGCTGAGAGGAGACAGGAACACATGGGACATCAGGGCTGGTGCAGCACTGAGCTCTGAGGGGGCTCGAAGAGATTGTAGAGAGAGCAATGGATTTCCAACTAATCAGCTGTCAACATGGATTTCTGAAAGCTTTGTGTGAACATTAAGAGATCGGTCGGTTTTCGGACCACTGCACCTGTGTTAACAAACAATCAGCTTTTTATGTTCATTAAGTATTTCCCTCATTACCATATGAAAGTAAATTTCATTCCAGGAGAGATTTGATTGGCCATTTTCCCGTCATATCCTTTGCAGAAATCTTGCATGAAATCAGCTGAGGAAACGTCAAGACGGCCTCAGTGAATTGGCTGACAGCCACTAATCGCACCCTAAAGAGAGTCATTAACTCGCAGTGAGGAAAGGAGGAACTCTACCCCCTTAGTGTGCAATTCAATCAGCGGTGATTGCAATCCACGAGAGTCGTGTTTTATTATTCATTAAAGACTTTCTAAAAACACTAGTGTCACTTACTGTCACCAGATGGCTTCCTTCTTTAGAGACCGCAATTTCCCTTCCCACGTGGTTAAAGATGCCCTCCAATGCATCTCGTCTACATCCCGCACCTCCGCCCTCAGACCCCACCCCTCCAACCGTAACAAGGACAGAACGGCCCTGGTGCTCACCTTCCACCCTACCAACCTTCGCATAAACCAAATCATCCGCCGACATTTCCGCCACCTCCAAACAGACCCCACCACCAGGGATATATTTCCCTCCCCACCCCTCTCCGCCTTCCGCAAAGACTGTTCCCTCCGTGACTACCTGGTCAAGTCCACACCCCCCTACTACCCACCCTCCCGTCCTGGCACTTTCCCCTGCCACCTCAGGAATTGCAAAACCTGTGCCCACACCTCCTCCCTCACCTCCATCCAAGGCCCTAAAGGAGCCTTCCACATCCATCAAAGTTTTACTTGCACATCCACTAATATCATTTATTGTATCCGTTGCTCCCGATGCGGTCTCCTCTACATTGGGGAGACTGGGCACCTCCTAGCAGAGTGCTTTAGGGAACATCTCTGGGACACCCGCACCAATCAACCACACCGCCCCGTGGCCCAACATTTCAACTCCCCCTCCCACTCTGCCGAGGACATGGAGGTCCTGGGCCTCCTTCACCGCCGCTCCCTCACCACCAGACGCCTGGAGGAAGAATGCCTCATCTGCCGCCTCGGAACACTTCAACCCCAGGGCATCAATGTGGACTTCAACAGTTTCCTCATTTCCCCTTCCCCCACTTCACCCTAGTTCCAAACTTCCAGCTCAGCACTGTCCCCATGACTTGTCCGGACTTGTCCTACCTGCCTATCTCCTTTTCCACCTATCCACTCCACCCTCTCCTCCCTGACCTATCACCTTCATCCCCTCCCCCACTCACCCATTGTACTCTATGCTACTTTCTCCCCACCCCCACCCTCCTCTAGTTTATCTCTCCATGCTTCAGGCTCACTGCCTTTATTCCTGATGAAGGGCTTTTGCCCGAAACGTCGATTTCGAAGCTCCTTGGATGCTGCCTGAACTGCTGTGCTCTTCCAGCACCACTAATCCAGAATCACTTACTGTCTAAGCTCACACAGAGCTAATGTGAGCAATGTGGGCTCATTCCTGATGAAGGGCTTTTGCCCGAAACATTGATTTTCCTGCCTCTCAGATGCTGTCTGACCTGCTGTGCTTTCCAGCACCACTCTAATCTCGACAATGTGAGCTCTTGACCACAAACCCTATCTCCAATGTACTTGGCATTGGGAAAACAGGTGCCCATTATCCTCAGTCATACCTGTTCTGACACTAAAAAACAAAAGTGTTTGGTTTGGAACTTTCCTCCCGCTGTTCTGCTCGCAGCCAATTCTTCCCACACTAGAGGCAATGGCCTGGGAATATTATCATTGCTAATCCAGTGATTCCATTAATGTTCTGGGTACCTGGGTTCACATCCCACTACAGCAGATGGTGGAAATAGGAGGAAGTGAGGTCCGCAGATGCTGGAGATCAGAGTTGAGAGTGTGGTGCTGGAAAAGCGCAGCAGATCAGGCAGCATCCAAGGAGCAGGAGAATCAACGTTTCAGGCAAAAGCCCTTCATCAGGAATGAGGCTGTGAGCCTCGGGGATGGAGAGATAAATGGGAGGGTAGCTGAGAGTTCGATAAGTAAATGGGGGTGGGGGTAAAGGTGATAGGTCGGAGATGAGGGTGGAGCGGATAGGTGGGAAGGAAGATTGGCAGGTAGCACAGGTCAGGAGGGGAAATGAGGAAACTGGTGAAGTCTACATTGATGCCATGGGGTTGGAGGTGTTCCTCCTCCAGGCGTCGGGTGGTGAGGGAGCGGCGGTAGAGTAGGCCTAGGACCTCCATTTCCTCGGCAAATTGGGAGGGGGAATTGAAATGTTGGGCCACAGGGCGGTGGGGTTGCTTTGTGCATGTGTCCTGAGATGATCTCTGAAGCATTCTGTAAATAGGCATCCAGTCTCCCCAATGTACTGGAGACTGCATCGGGAGCAACGGATACAATAAATGACATGTGTGGATGTGCAGGTAAAACTTTGATGAATGTGAAGGAGGAGGTGTGGGCGCAGGTTTTGTAATTCCTGCAGTGGCAGGGGAAGGTGCTGAGAGGGGAGGATGGGTTGGTGGCGGGGCGTGGACCTGACGAGGGAGTTGCAGAGATCATGGTCTTTACAGAATACAGATAGGGGTAGAGAGGGAAATATATGTCTGGTGCTGGGGTCCATTTGTTGGTGGCAGAAATGGCGGAGGATGATACAATGTATCTGGAGGTTGGTGGGCTGGAAGGTGAGGACCAGGGGGGATTTGGTCCTTGTTGCATTGGGTGGAGTGGGGTTCAAGGGCGGTAGTGCAGGAAGTGGAGGGGATGCACTGGATGGCATCCTCAACCATGTGGGAGGGGTAATTGAAGTCTTTAAAGAAGGAGGCCATCTGGTGTGTTCTGTGGTGGAACTGGTCCTCCTGGGAGCAGATACGGCGGAGGCGGAGGAATTGGGAATACAGAATGGCATGTTTGCAGGAGGTAGGGTGGGAAGAGGTATAATCCAGGTCGCTGTGGGAATCGGTGGGTTTGTAAAAAATGTCAGTGTTGAGTTGAATTGGACGTCGTTGATGGAAATGGAGAGACCCAGGAAGGGGAGGGAGGTGTCAGAGATGGCCCAGGTGAACTTAAGGTCGGGGTGGAAGGTGTTGGTGAAGTTGATGAACTGTTCGACTGCCTCGTGGGAGCACGAGGTGGAGCCGATACAGTCATCGATGTAGCGAAGGAAGAGGTGGGGAGTGGTGCCGGTGTAACTACGGAAGATGGACTGCTCCATGTAACCGACAAAGGCATAGCTGGGGCCCAAACGGGTGCCCATGGCTACCCCTTTGGTCTGGAGGAAGTGGGAGGGTTGGAAGGAGAAATTGTGTTGAGAGTGAGGACCAGTTCAACCAAATGAATAAGAGTGTCAATGGCAGGGTACTGGTGGGGACGTCGGGAGAGGAAGAAACGGAGGCTTTGGAGGCCCTGGTCATGGTGGATGGGGTGTAGAGGGACTGGATGTCCATGGTGAAGATGAGGCATTGGGGGCCGGGGAAACTGAAGTCTTGGAGGAGGTGGAGGGTGTGGGTGGTGTCTCGAACGTATGTGTGGAGTTCCTGGACCAGGGGGATAGGACAGTATCGAGGTAGGTGGAGATGAGTTCAGTGGGGCAGGCTGATGTGATAGGTCAGCCGGGATTAGTCAGACCTGTGGATTTTGGATAGGAGGTAGAATCGGGTGGTGTGGGGTTCCCAAACTATGAGGTTGGAATCTGTGGGTGGGAGATCCCCTGAGGTGATGAGGTTGTGTATGGTCTGAGAAATGATGGTTTGCTGCTGGGGGGGTGAGGTCATGGTCGAGGGGGGTGGTAAGAGTAGGTGTCTTCGAGTTGGCGCCTGGCTTCAACGGTGTAGAGGTCAGTGTGCCAAACTACCACTGCACTCCCTTTGTCTACTGGTTTGATGGTGAGGCTGGGGTTGGAACGAAGGGAGTGGGGTCTGCGTGATTGTTGGAAAAAGCCCCTTTGGTACATTCCTTTCTTTAGAGAAGGAAACAGACATCCTTACCTGGTCTGGCCTACATGTCACTCCAGACCCACAGCCATGTGGTTGACTCTTAACTGCTCTCTGGGCAATTAGAGATGGGCAATAAATGCTGGCCCAGCTAGCGATGCCCTCATCCCATTAATGAATGAAAAGAATTGATTCAAACAGTGTTTGGTGGAACCCGTAACAAAATTAAAAAGAAATTATGAGTGGAAATTTACAAAGTGAAAACGGAAACTTATCAAAGTTCAAGTGACATAATCGTCTACGAGATCCCTGATTGGGGCTGTTAACCTGGTTCAATCAGGGAGCCCTGCTGACAGATATAAACAGGAGTGTACACCTGTACACACACACCATGGGTGCTGGGGAAAAATAAGCACTACCGCAGTTAGGCGGTAGTGTGGGGGTTTAAAAAAAGAAAAAAAAAACAGGAGTGTCAGAGATTCTGTTCACAAAAAAAAGAACAGGAGTGTACTCTGAGAGTTGGCTCTGAGGGAGCTAGATCAATGTCAAGGACTTTTTGTGTGTAAATAAAGGGTGACGTGATGATGGGTTACCAGCCTCTGTGGGGAAAAAAAAGAAAATAAATAAATAAATAAACAGGAGTCTTCTCACGGGTTCGAGTGGCTGTCGGAGGGGAGGGCCGTGGCAGCGAGGGTGACCAGGGTCGGGGACGTGCTGGGTGCCGGGGGCCTGGGCTGGACGCTGCCGCAGGACATAGCGAGCAGGGCAGCGGTAGACGTCCAGTACGTGGCCACCGCCATCCGACGCCTTAAAACGGCGGTGCTCGGACCCGACATAGTGCACCAGTTGGAGGACGCTCAGGTGTGTGGTGGGATCCCGTCTGCGCTCACCCCAGCCCGGACGGAATTTCACATTGGCCCCAAGGTCCCGTACTTCCCGCGGGAGCCTGTGCCCCACAACCTGAGCCGCCTCCGAAATTTTAATTTTGTTCCCTTTCAGGGGGTAAAAAGGAGGGCCCTGTACAGACTGCTGCTGCACACCGTCCACCTCTTCTCCCTCATCCACCGTCCGGACACGCCTTGGCGTGCCCATTTGCCACCGGGCGGTGGGGATCCCCAGTGGAGGGCTCTCTACGCGGGAGTCCTCCCCCTTTCTCTCGGGGATCTGGGGTGGAGGGTGCTGCACGCAGCAGTCCCCTGCAACCGCAGATTGCGGTGGTTCACGGACTCCCAGCCCAACTGCTTGTTCTGTGGCGCTGTGGAGTCTGTGGACCACGTCTATATTGGGTGTGGGCGTTTGCACTCCCTTTTTGATTTTCTGAAAAACCTCCCCCTCGGCTTTTGGCTGCACTTCAGTCCCACGCTCCTGATCTTCGGGCACCCGGTACGGAGGAGGGAGGGCAGGTCTGAAGACCTCCTCGTGGGTCTGCTCCTGGGCCTGGCCAAACTGGCCATCAACAGGTCCAGGCAGCGGGCCGTGGAGGGGGTCGTTAGGGCCGACTGCCTGCCCCTCTTCCGCGGTTACGTTAGAGCCCGGGTGTCCTTGGAGAAGGAGCACGCGGTGTCCACCAACACCCTGGAGTTGTTCAGGGAGAGGTGGGCGCCGCAGGGAGTGGAGTGCATCATTTCTCCCTCCAACTCTATTTTGATTTAGTCCCTACCCTCCCCCTCACTGTTTTGATCACACAGCACTGCCCCTTGATGTGAAGGGCAGTGTTTGTCACTGGCCACCCGGGTGTTTTCCTATCTTCCTGGTGGTGGAAATTGAATAAAGATTCGTGCACTTTGTGTCTCTCACTGTGTCTCACACCTGCACACACACACCATGGGTGCTGGGGAAAAAATAAGCACTACCACAGTTAATCAGTAGTGTGGGGGTTTAAAAAAAAATAAACAGGAGTGTCAGGACTGGCTCTGAGCTGGCTGGTCAGAGCCCGTGTACTGTACACGTGTAAATGAAGGGTGTCTTAGTCACAGGACACCAGCCTCTGTGCAGTTATTTCAGTGACGATACACCTTAGATCTCACTGTGACCTCCTGATCATGAAACGTTGACATGTGTCGAGAATGGAGCTACAGGTGTTCCTGCATTGTGGGCAGGTTCTGTTCTAGAGTAAGTTGATTTGTACGCAAGTCAGAACACAATATAAAACAGCCGCTGGTAAGTACAGGAAATGCTAGTATTTCTGATATTTAATATCAGACCCCTGTAAGGGATTGCGTTTGTAAGTACAAGCGTTCCTAAGTCAGACCTTCATAAATTGGGACCCACCTGTATTTAAATCCACGACCGAGCCACAAGTTCTCTTCTGTCCTACATCCACAGTAACACATAATCAACGGGCCTGGGCTAATCATCTGGGGATGTGGGTTCAGATCTTACCACTGTAGCTGGTGATATTTAATTTTATAGTGTAGTGTCCCTCCGTCTGAGCCAGGAGACCCAGGCTCAAGTCCCAGCTGGTCCAGAGGTGTGTCATAATATCTCCGAACAGGGTCGATTAGGAAATCGGTCAAGTTGCTACTCTGCACATGGGCAAATTGATGAACAATCCAACATTAATCAATTCAGCCGCAGTGAATCAGAATTGGGATTGTCACAACAAAACTGCAACTCAGTACTGGCACGGAGTGAAAATTAACTCTCTGTTCTCAAAGCAAAAGTTAAACTGTGGTAAAATACAAATAACACTCAGCAAAGCGTGTGAGTGGGTGGTGTAACTGGGAGAAAATAAAATCATGTCGCCAGGAGATAAAGAGTGGGCGGCACGGTGGCACAGTGGTTAGCACTGCTGCCTCACAGCGCCTGAGACCCGGGTTCAATTCCCGCCTCAGGCGACTGACTGTGTGGAGTTTGCACGTTCTCCCCGTGTCTGCGTGGGTTTCCTCCGGGTGCTCCGGTTTCCTCCCACAATCCAAAAGATGTGCAGGGTCAGGTGAATTGGCCATGCTAAATTGCCCGTAGTGTTAGGTAAGGGGTAAATGTAGGGGTATGGGTGGGTTTCGCTTCGGCGGGTCGGTGTGGACTTGTTGGGCCGAAGGGCCTGTTTCCACACAGTAATGTAATCTAATCTAATCTAATCTAAAAAAAAATCTAATCTAATTTCATACCCTTTATTGCTGCATTATCTTCAGATTAAGTTGACTGGAACTACCTTATTTTGTAAAACCAGGAAAAGCAGTTAGCTGTCAACAATCTTCTGATAAAGATTCCTGGGCACTCGTTTCTTCCTCCCAGGCATTAAAACAACAGTCGCATTTATATAGAGCCTCTTGTAAAATACAGCACTTCATGGCACTGAAGTGTCGATCAGCTAAAATTTGACACCAAGCCACCTAAGGAGATAATGGAATGAGAGAGATGTCCAAAGTCTTGGTCATGGATGAAAACAGAAGTTGCTGGAAAAGCTCAGCAGGTCTGGCAGCATCTGTGGAAAGAAATCAGAGTTAATGTTTCAGGTTCACTGGATTTCTCTCTCCACAGATGCTGCCTGATTTGCTGAGCTTTTCCAACAATTTCAGTTTTTGTCTTGGTCAAGGAGCTAGGGTTTAAGGATGTTGTAATGATGAGGCAGGTACAAATATCAAACTGTTCAGAGAGGAACTTCCAAAGGTCAGGGCCGAGGCAGTGGAAAGTTGACCCCTGGGCAGTGTAGCTAGAAGCTGCACACTAGAGTATATGCAACACCAGCCTTCACAATGAGCACACGGGGACTTGCCCGAGACAGTTAACTGTTACCTGGAATTTCCTTCTCTATGACCTTCCAGCCAGAAACAGGGCTTTCAGCCCACTGCTTTGTTCGATGTTCATGTTGCAAACAAGTGTCCGTGTGCCATTCTATTCCATCCTCCTGTTAATGTGATGGGCCACATCCCAGAACTGATGTAGTTGATCCTTTATTACAACTCAAGAAATATTGACTATTCAGTTTGACATAACAGACAGGGAGAAAATCATTGGATTAGGAATGGGCCACTCAGCCCATTTAGCTCTGCTATTTGATTGGAACGGTTTGGAGACATATGGTCCAGGAGCAGGCAGGTGAGATTGTTTAGGTTGGGATTATGTTCAGCATGGCCTGGTTGGGCTGAAGGGTCTGTTTCCATGCTGTATGACTCTATGACTCAACTCACGTAGTTCCTGCTTGCCAGGCTGCATGCACTAAGCTTCATGTAAGCCAGGTTAAAAGGTTGATAATAATACATTACACATCTTTTGAGACCTTTGCCCAGGTTAGGTTGCTATATAAATGAATGTTATTGTCACTGTAGTGTATAACGCTGAGACACTCTCGATGGTTGTGTTGCAACAAAAGTCGACATTTATTAAACCACAGAAAGTGCATTAAACTCCAGGCAAAGCATCCTACTTTATTTGCATGGGATGTTAAGATATTTTATTGACAGTTGGTTGAAATTATGCAAATGTATCTCAACAGAGACCTGACTGACAACATGAAAGTTGACACATGCGACGGTGAGTGATAACAGCAGCCAGAGACTGCAGTGAATGAAAGCACATTAAAGTGTTTGTTTGGTTGAATCCATTGGGCAAATTCAGACATATCCTCTCAGACTAAATTAATCCTGCTCCCAAAGGTGAGAGTGGGTCTTGTGCGAGGTTCTCCCAGTATAAAAAGGCTGCAATTCTTCCACCTAATTCTCCAGTGTCGGTCCCATGGAATGGGGTTCCATTACCATCACTGACTCACAAACCCTAACTGTTCAGAATTATCACAGGCTTTAACCAAATAGACTAATGACTGCTTGACACATGTCCAACCTTAGAATTAAAATTTGCTTTATCGTCATGTGTACTCAAGTACAGGAGCACAGGAGTATAGTAAAAAGTTTACAATGTCACCGCACACAGCACCATCCTGGGTACAAAGTACCTTGGTACAGATCTCAGATAAAACATGGAGAAATAAAAAAAAAGTTACATTACCCAACAGTTATTGATAGAATAACTCAGAAAAATAAGAAATAAAGTTGAAAAGATAAACAAAAAGGGCATGTTCTCTGATTCACATTCAGAGAACTATCCGAAAATAGAGTGTTCCTATGAAACTTTTTGTAAGCCAAAACAGCATAAATGTTTATATGGGAAACATATCACCTCTTTCGTAAAAGCAAAAATCCTGCGGATTTCTTTCGGTTAGCGAAAACAGGTATTAGAGTCTTAGAGATGTACAGCAAGGAAACGGACCCTTTGGTCCATCTTGTCCATACCGACCAGATATCCCAACCCAATCTAGTCCCATCTGCCAGCACCTGGCCCATATCCCTCCAAACCCTTCCAATTCATATACCCATCCAAATGCCTTTTAAATGTTGCAATTGTACCAGCCTCTACCACTTCCTCTGGCAGCTCATTCTATACCTGTACCACCCTCTGTGTGAAAAGTTGCCCCTTAGGTCTCTTTTATATCTTTCCCCTTGCACCCTCAACCTAAGCCCTCTCGTTCTGGACTCCCCCACCCCAGGGACGATACCGTGTCAATATGTCCTATCCATGTCCCTCATGATTTTGTAAACCTCAATAAGGTCACCCCTCAGCTTCCGACACTCCAGGGAAAACAGCCCCAGCCTGTTCACCCTCTCCCTCTAGCTCAAATCCTCCAACCCTGGCAACATCCTTGTAAATCTTTTCCGAATCCTTTCAAGTTTCACAACATCTTTCCCATAGGAAGGAGACCAGAATTGCACGCAATATTGCAACATTGGCCAAACCAATGTCCTGTACAGCCACAACATGACCTCCCAACTCCTGTACTCAATACTCTAACCAGTAAAGGTAAGCATACCAAATGCCTTCTTCACTATCCTATCTACCTGCGACTACACTTTCAAAGAGCTATGAACCTGCATTCCAAGGTCTCTTTGTTCAGCAACACTCCCTAGGACCTTACAATTAAGTGTATAAGTCCTGCTAAGATTTGCTTTCCAAAATGCAGCACCTCACATTTATCTGAATTAAACTCCATCTGCCACTTCTCAGTCCATTGTCCCATCTGGTCCAGATCCCGTTGAAATCTGAGGTAATCTCTACGCTGTCGACAACACCTCTAATTTTGGTGTCATCTGCAAACTTACTAACCATACCTCTTACGCTCACATCCAAATCATTTATATAAATGACGAAAAGTAGTGGACCCAGCACTGATCCTTGTGGCACTCCACTGGTCACAGGCCTCCAGTCTGTAAAACAACCATCCACCACCACCCTCTGTCTTCTACCTTTGAACCAGTTCTGTATCCAAATGGCGAGTTCTCCCTGTATTCCTTGAGATCTAACCTTGCTAATCAGTCTCCCATGGGGAACCTTGTTGAACACCTTATTGAAATCCATTTAGATCACATCTACTGCTCTGTCCTCATCAATCATCTTTGTTACTTCTTCAAAAAAACTCAATCAAGTTTTTTAGACATGATTTGGAATCCAAGATGGTGGACAGGAAAAATTTCTGGCTGTAACAGACTGCTCCTTTTTTGAGGTATTGTAGGTGTTTGCGGTGATTTCCTCAAACTCCAGGAGCAGCAATTATTGTTTTACATGCTGTTGAATTGTATCAGAACTATGGAGGGATTAATGTCGGTCTTTCGTAAAAGCAAAATGGTGGAAAGCGAACTTTCGAAAACTGGGGGAGACCTGTATATGCTTGTACACATTAATCACGGTGCATCCATCTTACTGTGCTCTCTGACCTGTCGCAGCTTCTCTCCAGCCCGCTGGCCATCCCGCTCTGCTTGGGCCCCCTGCCCACTCCTCTCCAACCTCACAGTTCCTGAGTCTTCATGTACCACAGATGGGAAAGAAAGCAGAATTTGCATTTGGGTAATTCCTCACCGTCGGTCAAAGAACCATGTCATCCCAATCTCTGCTGGATTTGGGAACAAGACAATGGCCACATGACAAAACATTTCTTTTCCCTTCCCTGGTCTGATCTATATGTGACTCCAGACCCACAGCAATGCGGTTGATGCTTAACTGCCCCCTGGGTAATTAGGAATGGATAATAAATGTTAGCCTAGCCAGTGATGCCCACATCCCCAAGAAACTGCCCTCTTCACCTGGATCAGAGTCATACCTCCGGAGCAGGTAGCTACCTGATTGTCCAACAGTGCCTCCCTGCAGCAGTGGGCACTGTTGGTACTGCAGGTACTTGGACCCAGGATGGAGATCTGATAGAGCCCAGAACCAGGCATGTAAAACAGGTTCATAGAAGAATCCCTACAATGTGGAAACAGGCTATTTGGTCCAACAAGTCCACACCAACTCTCTGACGAGAATCCTACCCAGACCCATTCTCCAACCCTGTTACTCTACATTTCCCTGACTAATACCCCTAATCTATAATTCCCTGAACACTATGGGCAATTTCCCATGACCAATTCACCTAGCCTGCACATCTCTGGACTGTGGGAGGAAACCAGAGCATCCAGAGGAAATCCATGCAGACTTAGGGAGAATGTGCAAACTCTACACAAGCAGTCGCCTGTGGCTGGAATTGGACCCGGGTTCCTGGTGCTGTAGGGCAGCAGTGCTAACCACTGAGCCACTGTGCTTGGGGCATGGTTGCGGTTATCAGGGTTTGAAAATGTGTTGCTGGAAAAGTGCAGCAGGTCAGGCAGCATCCAAGGAGCAGGGGAATTGACGTTTCGGGCATAAGCCCTTGATTGATTGGGTGAATGGATTGAGCAGTGGCAGGTGGAGTTTAATTTGACAGGACTTGTACAATTAATGGCAGGGCCCCGGGTAGTGTTGTAGAACAGCGAGTCTGAGAGGTTTATGTACTAGTTGTTTGAAAGTTGCTCTGCAGGTTGACAGGGTGGTTAAGAAGATGTTTCATTGCTCAGATCATTGAGTATAGGTGTTGGGCCATCAAGTTGAGGGTGTACAGGATGTTGGTGAGGTTGCTTTTATAGTACTACGTACAGTTCAGGTCGCCCTGCTGTAGGAAGGCAAAGCTTAAGCTGGAGAAGGTTCAGAAAAGATTTATCAGAATGTTGCTGGGACTGGGGATTTGAGTTATAATGAAAGGCTGGATAGGCTGCGGCTTTTTTCACTAGAGCCTCGGAGGCTGAGGGGGTGACCTTATCGAGGTTGATAAAATCATGAGGGGCATGGATAGTGTGAATAGCCACTGCCTTCTCCCTGGGATGGGGGAATTTAAAGCTAGGAGAATAGCTTTAAGGTGAAAGCAGAAAGATTTAAAAAGAACCTGAGGGACAATGTTTTCAGGCAGAGGGTGGTTCGTATGTGGAACAAGCTGCCAGATGAAGTTGCTAATGCAGGTACAGTTACACCATTTAGGAAATATTTAGACAGCTCAGTGAATAGGAAAGGTTTCAAGGGATGTGGTCCAAATGCAAGCAAATGGGACTAGTTTAAATTGGGAAACTTGGTCAGCATGGACTGATTGGACCGAAGGGTCTGTTTCTGTCCTGTATGACACCGGTGTCGGTGTATTTGTTCGTGAGATGGAGGAGGGGGACGTGGGGGAGGTGGGGGAGGTGGGGGAAGTGGGGGAGGTGGGGTAAGTGGGGGAGGTGGGAGAGGTGGGGGATGTGGGGGAGGTGGGAGAGGTGGGGGAGGGGGGCATGTGGGGGAAGTGGGGGAGGTGGGGGATGTGGGGGAGGTGTGGGATGTGGGGGAGGAGAGGGACGTGGGGGAGGTGGGAAGGTGGGGGAGGTGGGGGAGGAGGGGGAAGTGGGGGAGGTGGGGGAGGTGTGGGAAGTGGGGAGTGGGGGATGTGGGAGAGGAGGGGGATGTGGGAGGTAGGGGAGGTGGGGGAAATGGGGAGTGGGGGATGTGGGGGAGGAAGGGGAGGTGGGGGAAGTGGGGTAGGTGGCAGAAGTGGGGAGTGGGGGATGTGGGGGAGGAGAGGGATGTGGGGGAGGTGGGGGAGGTGTGGGAAGTGGGGAGTGGGGGATGTGGGGGAGGAGAGGGAGGTGGGGGAGGAGAGGGAGGTGGGGGAGGTGGGGGAGGAGGGGGAAGTGGGGGAGGTGGGGGAGGTGTGGGAAGTGGGGAGTAGGGGATGTGGGGGAGGAGAGGGATGTGGGGGAGGTGGGGGAGGAGGGGGATGTGGGGGAGGAGGGGGAGGAGGGGGAGGTGGGTGAAGTGGGGATGTGGGGGAGGTGGGGGAGGTGGGAGTGGGGGAGGTGGAGGAGTTGGGGAAGGTGGGGGAGGTGGGAGAGGTGGGGAGTGGGGGAGGTGGGAGAGGTGGGGAGTGGGGGAGGTGTGGGAGGAGGGGGAGGAGGGGGAGGTGGAGAATGTGGGGGAGGTGGGGGAGGAGGGGGAGGAGGGGGAGGTGGCGGAAATGGCGGAGGTGGGGGAGGAGGGGGATGTGGGGGAGATGGGGGAAGTGGGGGAGCTGGGGGATGTGTAGGAGGAGGGGGATGGGGGGGAGGTGGAGAGGGTGGGGGAGGTGGGGGATGTGGGGGAGGTAGGGAAGGTGGGGAGTGGGGGAGGTGGGGGAGGAGGGGGAGGAGGGGGACGTGGGGAGGTGGGGGAGTTGGGGGAAGTGGGGGAGGTGGGGAGTGGGGGAGGTGGGGAGTGGGGGAGGTGTGGGAGGAGGGGAAGGAGGGGGAGGTGGGAGAGGTGGGTGAGGTGGGGGAGGTGGGGGAGGTGGGGAGTGGGGGAGGTGTGGGAGGTGGAGAGTGGGGGAGGTGGAGGAGTTGGGGAAGGTGGGGGAGGTGGGAGAGGTGGGGAGTGGGGGAGGTGGGGGATGTGGGGGAGGTGGGGGACGTGGGGGAGGTGGGGGAGGTGGGGAGTGGGGAGGTGTGGGAGGAGGGGGAGGAGGGGAAGGTGGGGAATGTGGGGGAGGTGGGGAGGTGGCGGAAATGGCGGAGATGGGGGAGGTGGGGGAGGTGGGGGATGTGGGGGAGGAGGGGGAGGAGGCGGAGGTAGGGGAGGTGGGGGAGGTGGGGCAAGTGGAGAGTGGGAGAGGTGGGGGCGGTGGGGGATGTGGGGGAGGAGGGGGAGGTGGGGGAGGAGGGGGAGGTGGGGGAGGTGGGGGAAGTGGGGAGTAGGGGAGGTGGGGGAGGAGGGGGTGGTGGGGGAGGTGGGGGATGTGGGGGATGTGGGGGAGGAGGGGGAGGTTGGGGAAGTGGGGAGTAGGGGAGGTGGGGGAGGAGGGGGTGGTGGGGGAGGTGGGGGAAGTGGGGAGTAGGGGAGGTGGGGGAGGAGGGGGTGGTGGGGGAGGTGGGGGATGTGGGGGATGTGGGGGAGGAGGGGGAGGTTGGGGAAGTGGGGAGTGGGGGATGCGGGGGAGTTGGGGGATGTGGGGGAGGTGGGGGAAGCGGGGAGCGGGGGAGGTGGGGGTTGTGGGGGAGGAGGGGGAGGTTGGGGATGTGGGAGAGGAGGGGGAGGTGGGGGAAGTGGGGAGTGGGGGAGGTGGGGGAGGAGGGAGAGGTGGTGAGTGGAGGAGGTGGGGGAGTTGGGGGATGTGGGGGAGAAGGGGGAGGTGGGGGAAGTGGGGAGTGGGGGAGGTGGGGGAGGAGGGGGAGGTGGGGGAGGTGGGGGAAGTGGGGAGTAGGGGAGGTGTGGGAGGAGGGGGTGGTGGGGAAGGTGGGGGATGTGGGGGAGGAGGGGGAGTTGGGGGAAGTGGGGAGTGGGGGATGTGGGGAGTTGGGGGATGTGGGGGAGGTGGGGGAAGCGGGGAGCGGGGGAGGTGGGGGTTGTGGGGGAGGAGGGGGAGGTTGGGGATGTGGGGGAAGTGGGGAGTGGGGGAGGTGGGGGATATGGGAGAAGAAGGGGTGGTGGGGGAGATGGAGGAGGTAGGGGAGTGGGGAAGTGGGGGAGGTGGGGGGTGTGGGGGAGGAGGGGGAGGTGGGGAAGTGGGGGAGGTGGAGAGGGGGAGGTGAGGGAGGGGAGGGGGAGGGGGTGGGGAGGGGGAGTGGAAAGTGGGGGAAGGGAAGGTGGGGGAGGCGAGTGGGGGAGGGTGTGGAGATGGTGAGTGGTGCGGAGTGGTGGAGGTGGGGAGTGGGGGAGGGGGGAGGTGGGCGAGGTGGAGGAAGTGTGGAGGTGGGGAGTGGGGGAGGTGGGGAGTGGGGCGGAGTGGGGGAGGAGTGGGGAGGTGGGGGAGAGGAGTGGGGGAGGTGGGGAGTGGGGGAGGGGCGGAGGGGTATGGGTGGGGAGTGTTTGTAGGCACCATGTGTTTGGAAGGTGCTGACTGAGGAGCCCTGGTGAGTTGCTGACTGCATCATGTATTTGCTGCTAATTCTCAATGACCTGAATGGTCTACTCCTATCCCTGTCGTTTGACATTGCAACTGAAGGATGGCACATCTGTTAGTACAGCACAGGTACCGTGGGTCAAATGGCCTCCTCTGAGCTGCATCACTCTATGTTTATCTGACATTAATTCATGAAAATGTTTTAAAAATTAATCTGTGGTATGTGTGCATTGCTGGCTGGAGCAACATTCATTGCCCGTCCCTAGTTGCCCCTTGAGAAGGTGGGGGTGAGCTGCCTTCTTGAACCGCTGCAGTCCGTGTGCTGTAGGTTGACCCACAATGTCCTTAGGGAGGGAATTCCAGGATTCTGACCCAGTGACAGTGAAGGAACGGCGATATATTTCCAAGTCAGGATGGTGAGTGACTTAGAGGGGAACTTGCAGGGGGTGGTGTTCCCATGTATCTGTTGCCCTTGTCCTTCTAGATGGAAGTGGTCGTGGGTTTGGTAGGTTTGATCAGAATCTGGATCAGTGGTGCTGGAAGAGCACAGCAATTCAGGCAGCATCTGATGAGCAGCAAAATTGACGTTTCGGGCAAAAGTCCTTCATCAGGAAACATTCTGATGAAGGGCTTTTGCCCGAAACGTCGATTTTGCTGCTCGTCAGATGCTGCCTGAACTGCTGTGCTCTTCCAGCACCACTGATCCAGAATCTGGTTTCCAGCATCTGCAGTCATTGTTTTTACCAGGTTTGATCAGAAGTCTGGTGTACAATTCTCGTGAGTAAAGCCACTGTATTAATAAAATCTTTTGGGCTGGCTCACAGCTATCACCTGTGAATCTGCAGCAGGTTGGTTCCCCTACTGAGTGACTTGCTTGGCAACTCAGTCTATATTTTGCTGTCGATCCTATTTCAATACCTCACTGTGGGTGGGGGAGAGGGGGAGGGGGAGGAGGAGGAGCTGTTTCCATTGATGTCAACGTTTCAGCTCCTCTCTATTTTACTCAGCCTCTTACTGAACTGCCTGGTCTGTTAGAAATGTCGGCTCAGATTTGCACTCACACTAAGTGCAGTTCTCGAAATGCAATGTTCTCACAAAGCAGCCATCTCAACAAGGTGAAAGCACCAAGAAGCTGAAAATGTGTTGCTGGAAAAGCGCAGCAGGTCAGGCAGCATCCAAGGAACAGGAGAATCGACGTTTCGGACATGAGCCCTTCTTCAGGAATGAGGAAAGTGTGCCCAGCAGGCTAAGATAAAAGGTAGGGAGGAGGGACTTGGGAGAGGGGCGTTGGAAATGTGACAGGTGGAAGGAATTCAAGGTGAGGGTGATAGGCCGGAGTGGGGGTGGGCGCGGAGAGGTCAGGAAGAAGATTGCAGGTTAGGAAGGTGGTGCTGAGTTCGAGGGATTTGACTGAGACAAGGTGGGGGGAGGGGAAATGAGGAAACTGGAGAAATCTGAGTTCATCCCTTGTGGTTGGAGGGTTCCCAGGTGGAAGATGAGGCGTTCTTCCTCCAACCGTCGTGTTGCTATGGTCTGGCGATGGAGGAGTCCAAGGACCTGCATGTCCTTGGTGGAGTGGGAGGAGGAGTTGAAGTGTTGAGCGACGGGGTGGTTGGGTTGGTTGAACCGGATGTCCCAGAGGTGTTCTCTGAAACGTTCCCCAAGTAGGCAGCCTGTCTCCCCAATATAGAGGAGCTTCCTCTATATATGGCCTCCTCTATATTGGGGAGACAGGCCGCCTACTTGGGGAACGTTTCAGAGAACACCTCTGGGACACCTGAACCAACCAATCCAACCACCCCGTCGCTCAACACTTCAACTCCCCCTCCCACTCCACCAAGGACATGCAGGTCCTTGGATTCCTCCATCACCAGACCATAGCAACATGACGGTTGGAGTAAGAACGCCTCATCTTCCGCCTAGGAACCCTCCAACCACAAGGGATGAACTCAGATTTCTCCAGTTTCCTCATTTCCCCTCCCCCCACCTTGTCTCAGTCAAATCCCTCGAACTCAGCACCGCCTTCCTAACCTGCAATCTTCTTCCTGACCTCTCCGCTCCCACCCCACTCCGGCCTATCACCCTCACCTTGACCTCCTTCCACCTATCGCATTTCCAATGCCCCTCCCCAAGTCCCTCCTCCCTACCTTTTATCTTAGCCTGCTGGGCACACTTTCCTCATTCCTGAAGAAGGACTCATGCCCGAATTGTCGATTCTCCTGTTCCCTGGATGCTGCCTGACCTGCTGCGCTTTTCCAGCAACACATTTTCAGCTCTGATCTCCAGCATCTGCAGTCCTCACTTTCTCCTCGAAAGCACCAAGAATCCAAACTACATCAAAATGGATAGATATGACTTTGGTCTTAAATGCTTACCCCTGCTCTTTTGGGGGACACCTCACAGGCAACTGTATTGCAGAAATGATTATCACTCCCGTCCAGGAATATGTGGCGCCCAGTGATGTAACCATTCTCAGCAATTAAATTAGCCATGATGATTTATTGCAGTAAAATCATTTTGATGAGAGAAGATTTGTTTAATAGTTAGGTGTGATTCTGGGGTTTACAGAACAGGGTAGGAATCTTTCTAATGCAGAGGTTTGAACAGGATAGGGACCTATTACAATGTAGGGGGCTCAACAGGGTAGGGATCTATTACAATGTAGGGTTTTGAAGAGGATAGGGATCTATTACAAACAGGGGGTTGAACAGGGTAGGGATCTATTACAAACAGGGGGTTGAACAAAGTAGGGATCTATTACAATGTAGGGGGTTGAACAAAGTAGGGATCTATTACAATGTAGGGGGTTGAACAGGGTAGGGCTCTATTACAATGTAGGGGGTTGAACAGGGTATGGATCTATTACAATGCAGGGGATTGAACAGGGTAGGGATCTATTACAATGTAGGGTGTTGAACAGTGTCAGGCTCTATTACAATGTTGGGGGTTGGACAGGGTCAGGCTCTATTACATTGTAGGGGATTGAACGGGGTAGGGCTCTTTTACAATGTAGGGGATTGAACGGGATAGGGCTCTATTACAATGTAGGGGGTTGAACAGGGTAGGGATCAATTACAATGTAGGGGGTTGAACAGGGTAGGGCTCTATTACATTGTAGGGGGTTGAACAGGGTAGGGATCTATTACAATGTAGGGGATTGAACGGGGTAGGGCTCTATTACAATGTAGAGGGTTGAACGATGTAGGGCTCTATTACAATGTAGGGGATTGAACGGGATAGGGCTCTATTACAATGTAGGGGATTGAACAGGGTAGGGATCTATTACAATGTAGGGTTTTGAAGAGGATAGGGATCTATTACAAACAGGGGGTTGAACAGGGTAGGGATCTATTACAAACAGGGGGTTGAACAAAGTAGGGATCTATTACAATGTAGGGGGTTGAACAAAGTAGGGATCTATTACAATGTAGGGGGTTGAACAGGGTAGGGCTCTATTACAATGTAGGGGGTTGAACAGGGTATGGATCTATTACAATGCAGGGGATTGAACAGGGTAGGGATCTATTACAATGTAGGGTGTTGAACAGTGTCAGGCTCTATTACAATGTAGGGGGTTGAACAGGGTAGGGCTCTATTACAATGTAGAGGGTTGAACGGGGTAGGGCTCTTTTACAATGTAGGGGATTGAACGGGATAGGGCTCTATTACAATGTAGGGGGTTGAACAGGGTAGGGATCAATTACAATGTAGGGGGTTGAACAGGGTAGGGCTCTATTACATTGTAGGGGGTTGAACAGGGTAGGGATCTATTACATTGTAGGGGATTGAACGGGGTAGGGCTCTATTACAATGTAGAGGGTTGAACGGGGTAGGGCTCTATTACAATGTAGGGGATTGAACGGGATAGGGCTCTATTACAATGTAGGGGGTTGAACAGGGTAGGGCTCTATTACAATGTAGGGGGTTGAACAGGGTAGGGCTCTATTACAATGTAGAGGGTTGAACGGGGTAGGGCTCTATTACAATGTAGGGGATTGAACAGGATAGGGCTCTATTACAATGTAGAGGGTTGAACGGGGTAGGGCTCTATTACAATGTAGGGGATTGAACAGGATAGGGCTCTATTACAATGTAGAGGGTTGAACGGGGTAGGGCTCTATTACAATGTAGGGGGTTGAACAGGGTAGGGCTCTATTACAATGTAGGGGGTTGAACGGGGTAGGGCTCTATTACAATGTAGAGGTTTGAACGGGGTAGGGCTCTATTACAATGTAGAGGTTTGAACGGGGTAGGGATCTATTACAATGCACCTCTGCCTACTCCTACACATATTGAGATTTCTGCCAGCATTGCCAATCTGCATTTTGGCAAGTAAATGATCCCCATCCTGAGAGTTAATATGTCCAAAGTGAACACATTTAAACAACAACATTGAGGGGGTGGAAAGTTGGCCTTGCATAGATTCAAAGTAGTTTCGTCAGTGCAGACCCAAGGGGCTGAAGGGCCTTTTCAGTACTACACAATTGTAGAATTTCATGTCAAGGTTTTGTCAATGTATTGAAACAGAAACAGAAATTGCTGGTGAAATTCAGCAGGTCAGGCGCCATCTGTGGAACAGGGATCGAGAAACAGAGTTAACATTGCAGGTCCAGTGACCCTTGTTTAGAACTCTATCAATGTACTCTCAGCCTCCACCATCAAATTGTGCAATGCCTTTATAAACTATGTGTGTTCTCTTAGAGATTTAAATAGAACCAATGGAATTGCAATGAATCTCCACGTGCCATTTATCGTCATTTCTGTGAAGCACATTTTGCGTAACATCTGTTTGAATCAGTTTCCATAATTCACACGGAAACATTACTCAAAGATGCTTGAATATTAAAAAGCTGATAAGACTGGCCCCACTAATTCTGCAACAGATTATTGATGCCCTTTCCATTCTTAAATGACTGTTTGCTTCCACTGTTAACCTTGAGGAGAGGTGCAAGGGCTAATTGGCACCTTGTTCATCTCAAAGAATGTCATCCTGCTTCTGTTGTTACTATGCAAGTGCTAAACAAGGAAATCTTGATTAATTTTTCGATTAACTACATGTATTTATTGTTCTGAATGATTCTTCCTGGGTGTAAGCTCCATACTTCAAATGACATGTATCATCTATCAAACTGACATCAATGGATTTGACTGATGAGGTGGAACTGATGGGAGTATTACACAGCTGAAATTAAAATAAAAATGCTGCAGAAAACAAAATATCTAAATGCTGTCAGGTCCATGACACACACAAGCCTTGCCAGCTGCAAAACAGTAGTTCGGTCACAGAGATTCAGAGAGAGGTACAGCACGCAACAGACCCTTCGGTCCAACTCATCTATGCTCTCCAGATATCCTAAATTAATCTTGTCCCATACATAAGCAATGGGCCCATATCCCTCTAAACCCTTCCTATTCATATACCCATCCAGATGCCTTTTAAATGTTGTAATTGTACCAGCCTCCACCACTTCCTCTGGCAGCTCATTCCATACACACACCACCCTCTGTGTGAAAAAGTTACCCCTTAGGTCTCTTTTAAATCTTTCCCCTCTCACCCTAAACTTATGCCCTCTAGTTCTGGACTCCTCCACCCCAGGGAAAAGACTTTCTCTATTTATCCTATCCATGTGGAAGTGCAGGTGAAACTTTGATGGATGTGGAAGGCTCTTTTGGGGTCTTGGATTGAGATGAGGGCGCAGGTTTTGCAATTCCTGCGGTGGCAGGGGAAGGTACCGGGAGGTTGCTGTGGGGCATGGACCTGACGAGATAGTTGCGGAGGGAATGGTCTTTGCGGAAAAAGGCTGGGAGAGAAGTATATCTCTGGTGTAGTAGTCTGTTTGTAGGTGGCGGAAATGCAGAGGATGGTGCGATGTATACGGAAGTTGGTGGGGTGGAAGGTGAGGATCACGGGGGTTCTGTCCTTGTTCCGGTTGGAGGGGAATGGTTCAAGGGCAGAGGTGCAGGAAGTGGATAATTTGTGCGGGAGGGAATCATGAGAGGGGAAATTGCAGTCTTTAATGGAAGCCATCTGGTGTGTTCTGTGGTGGAACTGGTCCCCCTGGTAGCAGATACGGTGGAGGCAGAGGAATTGGGAATATGGGACAAAATAGTTACAGAAAAGGTGCAGACACGATGGCTGTTCATCAATCTGATAACAACCCTGTGCTTATACCTACAGACAGACTGCAGCAGTTTAATTTCAACCAGACAAGGCTAATTAGAGAGGAGGACAATAAATGCTGGCCCAGCCAGTGACACCCACATTCCAGGAACAGGTGAGAAAAATCTTTAAAGCTAGTGCTTCCAAATAAACCTATTGGACAATAACCTGGTGTTGTGTGATTGTTAACTTTGCCCACGCCAGTTCAACACCAGCATCTCCACATCATTAAAATGTGAGCTCTCCTCCCCTTTACTGTGGAGTTTCTCAATTGCAATTAAACCTTCTTTCAAATGCTGATGCAGAGATTTAGCACCATCTGGTGAGGAGAAAGTAGATAGCAGAGTGTTTACAGACAAACCCTTGGCCTTTATATTTCCTAAGAATCTGCTCCAAACCCTATTACCAGCTCTTTTGCCATTCTCTCATATGTACTTGTCTGGAGTTTCCTAGAATAGACCTAAACTTCTCACCCATGCTTTAGATTTTTTTTTAAGAAGATTCCCTACAGTGTGGAACAGGCCCTTCAGCCCAACAAGTCCACACTGACCCTCCGAAGAGTAACCCGCCCAGACCCATTTCCCTCTGACTGATGCACCTAAAAACACTATGGGCAATCTAGCATGGCCAATTCAACTAACCTGCACATCTTTGGACTGTGGGAGGAAACCCACGCAGACACAGGGGAGAATGTGCAAAATTCCACACAGTCACCCAAGGCTGGAATTGAACCTGGGACCCTGGTGCTGTGAGGCAGCAGTGCTGACCACTGAGCCACCGTGATTTATAATAGCAAGTTCCAAATTCCAAGCAGTCTTTTAGTCAGTCCCAAACTCCATCAGGTTCATTCACACTCACCTGATGCCTGTGGCGAGTTGCTGTAGATCCTGAGAATTTTTCAAGTCAACAGACACAGTGCAATGTTCCATTTTATTACAAAAAGTGAGATCAGAATCACATAGTGAATAGTCAGACATAATTTCTAATCGGCTCGAGTATGCATAATTAATCCTAACACATAGCAGCGACATTGGGAATAAAACATGAATCAGGTTTCATTTTTTAAAAAAAAGACGGAAAAATGGTGCATAATTCAGAAGTAGACAACCATCTCCTAAGAGCCATGTGACCCCGAAATACATACACAGACCTCAGCAGTGCATCTAGCACTGATTGAAACAATGGTACAGTTATACTCTGCAAAACAATCCAATCAGTGTCACAGCCTCTGTGATAGGAATGGGAAACGGAATTCAATATATTAACAACATTGGTCAGCAGTTTTATTCAGGGTCAAATTCATTCCTTCAGCTTTAGCCTGAGAACAGGTCAAAGGCTGGACATAATCTTGAGATAATTACATGATGATAAAAATCTCCAGGTTTCGAAAGGGGAACATGTGTATGTGCTTTGGTACTGAGCTGAAAATGTGTTGCTGGAAAAGCGCAGCAGGTCAGGCAGCATCCAAGGAACAGGAGAATCTTGTTTCGGGCATAAGCCCTTCTTCAGGAAGGGCTTATGCCCGAAACGTCGATTCTCCTGTTCCTTGGATGCTGCCTGACCTGCTGCGCTTTTCCAGCAACACATTTTCAGCTCTGATCTCCAGCATCTGCAGTCCTCACTTTCTCCTATGTGCTTTGGTAAACAAGGAGGTAGTTGGTTGAGTTAGAAACCCACATGATAACGTAGTGTGCACATACACACACCTGGATACACACTGACAGACAGGCACACACATGGATGTGCATATACTGACAGGCAAACTCATAGGAACACACACATCCAGACGTCAGAGACAGACACACACATCTTGACACAGAGAGACAGATGCACACTCATATCCAGACACACACAGAGACAGACAGACACACACACACACTGTTAGTAAGGGCCGCAGTTTTTATACAAAAATCCAAAATACTGGAAAACACCAGCCAAGTCTGTGAAGAGAGAAACAGCATTAAATATTTTACACCGAAAACTGTCCACACGAGCCCATTCTGATGGAAGTCACTGAGCTGAAACATGAGTTCAGGTTTTCTCTCTTCACAGCGCTGTCTGCCCCTAACAAGCATTTCCACCATTTCTGATTTCCAGCGTTGCAGCCCTCTTCCTGCTCCTGGCCGTTTCCAGGTAGTGTCTTCACAACAGGAGCTGGAGCTGATGAGGATTGACCGTCCCCCAGCGAGGAGCTAGAGTCAGTGTGTCAGCCTCGGGGAGTTAGGTTCCCAAATATGGTCACAGTGCTTTACAAATAAAAACTCAAATAAAAGACAGTAAACGTCAAGCATTCTCATTGTCAGTTCTCTTGTCAGGCAGTGAGTCAAGTACACACCAACTCAGTGTACCCTGGATTCAGTACGTCTCCCTCACTGGTGCTGAGGGTGAATCAGCGACTGGACTGGGGCAGTACATCACTGACTGCACAGCACTCCTGTGAAAGGCGATATATAAATGCAAGTCCTTTCCTTCTGTGCATTCAGCCCTGCAGCGGTGAAAATTGACAGGTGGTTTTCTTTTTGGCTATCTCTGCAGGGGACACACGATGGGTTTCGGTTAAAGACAGGTAAATAATAGCTGTCTCTTTTTAATCACCTCCAAGTGCTTTGAAGCAAATGCAGGAAAACTCCGCCTCAGTGGAAAGTGGAAACTGTTAACATTTTGTGTCCAGTCACCCTTTGTCAGGACTGGGGTTGGGAGGGGAAGGGACAGTGTGGATTTATGTTACTGATGAGGGGGAGGAACGAAGATGCAGTTTAAGATGCAGGAAGATGCCCAAAGCAGGGTTAAGGACAGGTCAGAGATTGGGATAGAGATCAAACGACAACGGTGCCAGGAAACAAAACAGTCACTGAGTGTTTAAAAGTTCTGTCAGCATCTTTGTGCTGCAGGATAAGAGTGCTGGCTGTTCGATGGGCACTGGAGTGGGGGGAGGGGACCTGACCTTGAGAAGAAATGGGTTGAGGAAGGTCCATGTTCCCACTGAGGAGCAGCCAGGCCTTTTCCACAGGCTGAGGTCTCCCTGCTGGGGGGGGGGGTTTCACCATTCTGCCAAATCACTGCCCAAAATGTTAAAGTGATAGGAACCCTTAGGCTTGGGGCAGTTGGAGAGCAGGAGGCCAACAGCAGCCACGTTCCTCCCCTTCTGTCATTTCTCTTTCTCGAGCCGGACGGACAGGTGGCCTACTCCGTCACTTTTTGCCTTTGGCGTCAGCAGATTTCCCAGGCTGCTCTGGGGCGTTCTGGCCTTCCTCCTTCACCTTTCGGAGCCTGACCTTGCCCTTGACGGCCGAGAAGGTGAGCGAAGCCTTCTTGAATTCCAGCGGGAACACGCCCAGCTCTCCGTCGAAGCGATTCTTCACCAGCTGGAGGTAGCGCCTGCCCGGGCCAGAGGTTAGCTTCTTATCCTGGAGGATCAGCACATTGTCTGCTTCCTGACTCGCCTGGGCCCAACCAAACAGAACCAGGTGAGTCACTGCTTTAGCCAATCCTGCACCCCACCCCCACCCCAACATCACACACCCCAGCCCCCACCCCACCTTTCAGCCCCCCACCCACACCACCAACCCCCCCACTTCTCATCCCCCCTTCCACACACCCCCAATCCACATACCCTCACCAGTCCCCCACCCCCCATTACCATTCCCCCATTACATCCCACCTCACCCTCAGCTCCCCCACCACTCACCCCCCTCACCCAGCCCACCAACACCACCATACCCTGGCCCGACCTTGCCCCTTCATCTCCCAGACAGGAAATACTCAACAGGAACAACACTTGGACGGAAACATCCCACTCCCCGCACCCCACCAAGGGAGGGGTCAATGACCGGGGACTGAGATTGAAGGGAAGGGGCAGGAAGTCTCCATTGTAGGACAGACAAGGACTCGAGGGCACAGCCTTAGAACAAAAGGGAAGACCTTTTAGATGGGGATAAGGAGAAACTTCTTTAGCCAGAGAGAGGGGAATCTGTGGAATTCATTTGCACAGAAGGCTGTGGAGGTCAGGTCATTGTGTATATTTAAGACTGAGATAGATAGGTTCTTGAGTATTAATGGAATAAAGAGTTACGATAAAAAACCGGAGAATGGGGTTGTGAAACTTACCAACCACAATTGAATTGCAGAACAGACTCGATGGGCTGAATGGCCTCATATCTGCTCCTGTGTCTTATGGTTTTATGGGCTGTGAGGACAATTTTTTTTGTTCATTCACGGAATGAGGATGCCACTGGCCGGGCCAGCATTTATTGCCCATCACTAATTGCTCTGAGGGCAGTTCAGGGTCAATCACATTGCCATGGAGGCCAGACCAGGTAAGGATGGCAGTTTCCTTCCCTCAAGAACATTAGTGACACAGATGCGTTTTTCTGACAATCGACAATGGTCATCATTAGACTCTCATTTCTAGCTATTTATTGAATTCAAATTCCACCTTCTGCCGTGGCTGGATTCGAAGCCGGGTCCCCAGAACGTTACCTGGATCTCTGCATTAACAGTCTAGTGATAAGACCAAAAGGCCATTGCCTCCCCAATTTTTATAGCTTTCATCCAGAGGCTGGTTGTATTCTGGAAGTCCCCGCCTGTGAGTGTGGGAGAGGTACAAACCCTCATCACACTGAAGAAGGATTTCGATGTACACTCACAATGCCAAGGCTTACTCCTGCACCTATTGTCTATTGTATACAAGGCAATGGGTAAACCGCTGGGAAATGGGATTAGAATAGTTTTTTGACCATCACACTCTCGATGGGCTGAAGGGCCTTCGCCTTTCCTATAGAGCTCTGTGACAGTCTGATTCCAATTGGTCCCAGGTGGATAAAGAGTCAAGGGCACCTTCAACTGCAGAGTATTAACCTAGAGTGAAATGTCTCAGGATTTAGAAAATGCCGAGGTGGTGGTGGTGGCGGGTGGGGGTGGGGGGCTACAATTCCCCACTGGTTGCTGATTTAGGAACTCAACAGCACTAAAAGGGGTAAGATCACTAACCAGATCCTAACCACACAAGTGACCCTGCCTCCCGCCCACATTCCCAGACAGTACATTCCAGAACAGGTTTCCTCCTTGTGTTGCCAAGCTCCTTTTTGCCAATTACATCGAGTCTGTGCTCTCTCTTTCTCAACCCTTCCACCAATGGGAAGAGATTCTCACCACCTACCCTACCGGATCCCTCGTGATTTTATTTGTCCCCTCAACCTCCTCCGGTCCAAGGCCAGTGCTGAATGATCCATTCTCTCCAGGTAACTGAAGATCACCATTCCAGAGATCAATGATATAAATCCAACATTAAAAAGCCAGCACTCAATGATGGCCATAGGCAGGAATGGGTTGTTAAAGATCCCCTTCCTGTTCACTAATGGCCATTGCAGGAGACCTACTGCCCTCAACTGGCGCAGCCAGCTCCCCAGCAAGTGGCAGACCTGTAACCCTGCTCTGAAACAGCAGTGCCATACAGTCATATAGATGTACAGCATGGAAACAGACTCTTCGGTCCAACTTATCCTAACCCAATCTAGTCCCATTTGCCAGCACTTGGCCCATATCCCTCCAAACCCTTCCTATTCATATACCCATCCAGATGTCTTTTAAATGTTGCAATTGTACCAGCCTCCACCAAGAGACCTAATATGCCCTCTAGTTCCAGACTCCCCCACCCCAGGGAAGGGACCTTGTCTATTTATCCAATTCATGTCCCTCATGATTTTATAAACCTCTATAGGGTCGTCCCTCAGCCTCTGACGCATCAGGGAAAACAGCTCCGGCCTATTCAGCTCAAACCCTCCAACACTGGCAACATCCTTGTAAATCTTTTCTGAACCCTTTCAAGTTTCACAACATCCTTCCGATAGGAAGGAGACCAGAACTGCACGCAATATTCCAAAAGCAGCCAAACCAATTTCAAGAATAAAAGCAGAGAGAGCACTCGTTGCTGAACTAAACCCCAGGGCCTGCATCACTCAGAGTGCAGCACTACTTCGAAGGCCATGTGTAATCAAACTATTTAAACTGAGGAGGATGTGAAGGGGTAACGGAGGGTTGGCTAGTGGTTGCAGTATTACAGAGCAATGTTTGGCAGCATCACTGTCCGGGTTCGGTCACTGGGTCAGATCGGAGCCTTGCAGCAAGTCGCAGATTGATCAGACAAAACATCAGGGCCATCGGCTTCCAATTGTATCAGTGTTCGAACATATAGAAGGGAGGGTGAGAGACATGGGGAGAGGACTCCAGAGTTTAACATCCAAACAATCACAGCGATTACCTTCAAAGGGGGACAGAGAGGAGGATAAACAACAGGAGGTCAGGTTTGGAGGGAGAGAGAGAGGCCAGTGGTCTCAGTTTTACAGACAGTGTGTCGGTGGGAAAAGGGGGAGGCAGTGGGTACAGGGGGCAGTGGGTAATGGGAGGGGGTGGGGGGAGTGAGTAAGGTGGGGGGGGAGAAGGGCAGTGAGAGTTTGGATAAGGGCAGCAGAGTTTTGGATGAGCTCACATTTACAGAAACGCAGAGCGATAAAGGGTAAGAATAACTGTAAGTGATTCACATCCCTGAGCCTCCTGGTGGTCCCTGCTTTGAACTTGCCTTGGCTGTCCCAAAGATTGAAGCAGTCTGCAGTTCCTTATCATCGTCCTCCTTTCTGGGATGGATGACCAGAGTCACATGACAACTATTGTCTGTAGCAAACTTCCGAAACGTCCCGACAATGTAATCCTGCGCGGAAAACCTGAGGTACAAAGACAGTGTTTTAGCTTTCATCTTTAAAATCAGAGGAGAAAGTGAGGTCTGCAGATGCTGGAGATCAGAGCTGGAAATGTGTTGCTGGAAAGGCGCAGCAGGTCAGGCAGCATCCAGAGAACAGGAGAATCGACGTTTCGGGCATAAGCCCTTCTTCAAGAAGGGCTTATGCCCGAAACGTCGATTCTTCTGTTCCCTGGATGCTGCCTGACCTGCTGCGCCTTTCCAGCAACACATTTCCAGCTCTTTAAAATCAGAGCAAAGCGAGTTAGACAGTTGACTTGCCCAGTCAGACAGGGTTCTTTCTCCTCTCTCTTGGCAGGGGGGGGGGAGGAAGAAAGAGTCCAGAACCAGAGAATGTAACTTTCACATCGGTTTGGTGGCTGGCATCAGGAAACAAGCCAAACAGAGACACACACGAGAATTCCTAGATGCATGGCATTCCAACTGGAACTCTATCAACAAACACATTGACTTGGATCCAATTTACCAACTGCTGAGAAAAAGAGCAGAAATGACATCATCATAGGAAATAATGTCACAACAGGAAGTGACATCACCATCCTTAGGAAACTCAAACATATAAATAGAAAGCAGGAAACGCCGCCAGTGCTTCATTCGGAGGCTCACTGAAGATGTTACCTAGTATGGTGACGAAACATCTGAAAATGAACCTTCCAGCTCAGCGAGCAAACCTACATCCAGAACCTCAACCTGAGCTACATATCTTCTCAAAACTCGATAAACAATACCACCTGGAGAATCATCGCCATTCTTGGAAAGGTGCAAACATCTAGCAAGCAAAGTTGGCAAAAAGTTTAGCTGGTGCATTATATTAAAAAATATTCAATTACTTGTCAACAGTGAGGTGCTCCTGTCCCATCATGAACTGCAGGTTGTCTATAATAATGTGGCTAATGTCATACATGTATACCGCATGTTGCATTGTATCAATAACCGACCTGCAGGATAAGGAGAAATGGTGTTAAATTCACCCGGTTTGTATAAACCAACACTGTTTTGAATTGCAAATGAGAACACAGACAAAAACAAAACCTTACAAACATTAAAATTTCAGGAGGCTCAACAAATTCAGACCCTTTCAGTGTCCCCAACTGGGCTGAGCTGTCTCTTCCAGCACAGTCTCTGTTCCCTTGTTCTACCATCGGTATGTGTGGACAGACTGGGCTGGCACAGGTCCCTTGGGGCTGAATGGTCACCTTCTGTGCTTTTTACAATCCTGTGACTAATAGAAGCTGGGATTGTTCTCCTTAGACCAAAGAAGGTCCAGGAGATTTGATTGAGATCTTGAGTCAGAGAGATGTACAGCACAGAAACAGACCCTTTGGTCCAACCTATCAGTGCCAACCAGATATCTGAACCTAGTCTAATCCCATTTGCCAGCACCCGGCCCATATCCCTCCAAACCCTTCCTATTCATATTCCCATCCACATGCCTTTTAAATGCTGCAATTGTACCAGCCTCCACCACTTCCTCTGGCAGCTCATTCCATATACACACCATCCCCTGTGTGAAAAAGTTGCCCCTTAAGTCCCTTTTAAATCTTTCCCCTCTCACCCTAAACCTCTGCCCTCTAGTTCTGGACTCCCTGACCCCAGGGAAACGATCTTGTCTATTTACTCTATCCATGCCCCTCATGATTTTATAAACCTCTATAAGGTCACTCCTCAGCCTCTGATGCTCCAGACTCAACATGGATTCTGTTAGGGAGGATACGTAGTACTTAAATGTGCACTTGCAATACCAAGGCACACAAGGTTATGGGTCAAGGAAAATGACTGACTAGTTAGGTGGCTGTTTTAGACAGGAGCAGACTCAATGGGCCAAGTGACTTTTTTCTGTGCTGTACAGTGGCAGTAACCAGGAGCCACAATTTAAGATCAGGGACCTTAAGGAGAGGGGACACAAAGAGAAATCTCCTCAAGGTGAAGTCAACAGACATAGAGCTGGAAGAGGCCTGAAACGTTGACCTTCCTGCTCCTCGGATGCTGTCTGACCTGTTGTGCTTTTCCAGCCCCACGTCTACTGACTCTGACTTCCAGCATCTGTCTTCTCTTCTCAAGCTGAGATCTGGAAGGTGCTGGAGAATAAAATAAATTCTGGAAGGGGAGACGTTTGCAGGACCGAGAGCTGTGGGAAAATGGAATGGAAGCAAATGGATGACTCTTTGGAAGTGTCAGCTCAGGCATCAGGACCTCTTCCATGCGTCCTAGTCAATAACCCAATCAGTTATCCCCAAACAGCAGTGACTGTGGGGGGGGGGGGAATCTTCTCAACGACAGGGTCGCAATACTCAGACGCTACCCAACAGCTGATCCGTGGATCAAAATGACCAATGTGTAAATTGGGGGGAGGAAATTTCCTCCCGCCAGGATTACTGGGGATGGTATAAACTAGGGAGCTACCATCTACAAATCTGCAGACAGAAGGTTTGAAATTACAGACACCTTAGCCCAACAGTTAAAGATATGATAATTCTGGTAAATCAGGTACACAGCCAGGATGGTCGCAGGCCAGATGATGAAAAAGGCCACAATAGAACAGTCTGACAAGAATTAGCCTGTTGGCCAATCAATGTTTCTCAAGAGTAACGGGCCACAGTGTGATTATTCAGGTAGATTTTGCAGGTTTCTAATGTGTATCTGCTTCTGACTTACACAATGACGCTTGCAGCTTTATCCTTCATTGCCCAGTGTAGAAGCGTAGTTGAATCCCTACAGTGTGGAAGCAGGCCATTCAGCCCATCGAGTCTCCCAGTGACCCTCTGAACAGCATCCCACCCCCTTAGCCTATCCCTGTAACCCTGCATTCCCCATGGCTATGTGCAAACTCAACACTGCTGCCTCACAGAGCCAGATCGATCCCACCCACAGGCGACTGTTTGTATGGAGTTTGCACATTACCCCACCCCATGTCTGCAGGGGTTTCCTCCCACAGTCCAGAGGTGTGCAGATTAGGGTGGATTGGCCATGGGCAATGCAGGGTTACAGGGACAGGGTGAGGGTGCCCTTCAGAGGGTCAGTGTGGGCTCGATGGGCTGAATGGCCATGCATCCAGACTGTGGAGATCTATATTCAATGCCCTGATGTGGTTGCTTCACCATTGCCACACACCCCTCCCCCCACATTCTGGTAATGAACGGTAGTGGGTAACTAGCGATGGATTCTGCCCTGACACACAATTGCAGGGACTTTCCTCAACACCTCACCCACCAGGAGCTTGGAAGACCGGGGGGGTGTGGGGGGGGGGGGGGGGGGGGGGGGGGGGGGGTGCGCGTGTGTGGGGCACAGACACAAGCCAAAGGGCCAGTGCAGTAAGAACCCCCATATCCACAGCTCAAACCATACACCCCATGTACCAGCCTGCAGGCTGGGGAAGTGCCAGAGACAATTCATTTCATAGCATTCCTACAGTGTGGAAACAGGCCCTTCGGCCCAACTTACAAAAAGTGACCCACTCAGAACCATTCCCCTCCCCTATTACTCTACATCTCCCCTAGCTAATGCACCTAACCTGCACATCCATGGACACAACAGATAATTTAGCTTGAGCTGAAAATGTGTTGCTGGAAAAGCGCAACAGGTCAGGCAGCATCCGGGGAACAGGAGAATCGACGTTTCGGGCATAAGCCCTTCTTCAGCAACACATTTTCAGCTCTGATCTCCAGTATCTGCAGACCTCACTTTCTCCTCAAAGATAATTTAGCTTGGCCAATTCACCCTGACCTGCACATCTCGGGATTGTGTGAGGAAACTGCAGCACCCGGAGAAAACCCACACAGACACGGGGAGAATGTGCAAACTCCACATGGTCACCCGAGGCTGGAATCGAACCTGGGTCCCTGGCGCTGTGAGGCAGCAGTGCTAACCAGTGAGCCACCGTGCCGCCCGTAATTAAAAAGTGGGTTCAGTCAAAAGGAAAACGAGGTTACCCCAGCTGTAGTGAGAGTGATTGCTCCTCAGGGTTTCAGTGCCAGTGCTATGATCCTGCAGGATCCGATCATCATTCTCACTGTGGCCTCACACAGTGCTCGGATTCTGTTCTCCGCACCACTCAGCCACCTAGGCCTCAGGATCTGGAACTCCCTCCCTGACCCTCTCCACACCTTCTCGCTCGAGTCACTCCTTCCTTCCTGTCCTCCTGCACTGCAAATCTCACAGCACAGAAGAGGCCACTTGGCCCATTGAGTCCGCGCCATGTCCACTGGTTTCCTACCCTTGGGAGGCCTTACTGCATAAGAATACCAATGGTTATTGAGCCATCCTCGCCAAATACTTTACTTGATGCTGTGTTGGCCGTGAAAGGTCATGAAGAACAGCGGCAGGCTCTCAAACTTGTCCGCCCACTCGTCGTACTTCTCCAGCTGATCATCCAGGCGCTGCATCGCAAACTGAGTCAGCATGATCTTGGCCAGCCGCACGTTGTTAATCTCAAAGCTTCCCCACAGGGTGTTCACGCCTTGGATACAGAGGTCCAGAGCATACTCACTAATGAAGGTGGTCTTTCCACTGCCTGTAGGACCTATTGTTGAGAGAGACAGAGACAGAGACAGAGAGAGAGAGAGAGAGAGAGAGAGAGAGAGAGAGCGCGCGAGCGAGCCAGCGACAGAGACAGAGACAGAGAGCGACAGAGACAGAGAGAGAGAGAGCGAGCGACAGAGACAGAGACAGCGAGAGAGACACAGAGAGAGAGACACAGAGAGAGAGAGACAGAGAGAGACAGAGAGAGAGAGACAGAGAGAGAGAGAGACAGAGAGAGAGCGACAGTGAGAGAGAGACAGTGAGAGAGAGACAGAGAGAGAGACAGAGAGAGAGAGACAGAGAGAGAGCGACAGTGAGAGAGAGACAGTGAGAGAGAGACAGTGAGAGCGACACAGAGAGAGAGAGAGAGCGACAGAGAGAGAGAGAGAGAGCGAGAGAGAGAGAGAGCGAGAGAGAGAGAGAGCGAGAGAGAGAGAGAGAGAGAGAGAGAGAGAGCTGGGTGTTTACAATAAGCCAGCCTGGTTTGCTTATCCTGGATTAGCCAGTCCCTATCAGGTACACCCGCTACACAGCATAGCCTTGATGTCAAATGTCATTGTGAACCTGAGTACAATATGCCATGAGTCATGGGGAGGCGATGGTCTAGTGGAATTATCACTGGACTGTTAATCCAGAGACCCAGGTAATGTCCCAGGGACTGGATTTGAATCCCACCCACGGCATTCAATTTTTAAAAAGCCTGGAATTAAGAATCTAACGATGACCATGAATCCATTGCCAATGGTCAGGAAAAACCCATTTGGGTCACTAATGCCCTTTAGGGAAGGAACCTGCCATCCTTACCTGGTCTGGTCTACATGTGACTCCAGACCCACAGCAATGTGGTTGACTCTGGACTGCCCTCTGGGCAATTAGGGATTGACAATAAATGCTGGCCCAGCCAGTGACATCCCCATCCTGTGGTAAGGGAAGATAAAGTCACCATAGAGGACCACAGCGCTGTTCTCTTCTCAGAGAGAGCTGCCGGGTGGTGGTTTAATCGGAGGGTCACCACGTCTCAGATAAGGAGAGGGGTTGAGAAGGAGCATCCTTCATGGTCACCTCAGCTGTTGCGGGGATCGAACGCACACTGTTGGCGTCAGTCTGTGTGTCAAAACAGCCATCCAGCCAACTGAGCTAACCGACCCTTCACATACCCCACCAGCTCATTACTAAACTGAAATGTGGATCTATCCAGTTGCCCTCCCCCATCCTTTGCGAACATGAATTGGGACCCTTGACCAAATTAACCGCAAAAACTGAAATTGCTGGAAAATCTCAGCAGGTGAGTTCTGAGGAAGGGTCACTGGACTTGAAACATTAACTCTGATTTCTCTCCACAGATGCCGCCAGACCTAGTCATACTGTCATACAGCACATAGACAGGCCCTTCAGTCCAATACATCCATGCCAACCAAGTTTCTAAAGTAATGTAGTCCTATTTGCCAGCATTTGGCCCACATCCCTTTAAACCTTTCCTGTTCATGTACCTAGAGTCATATAACACGGAAAGAGACCCTATGGATCCAACGCTGATCAGATATCAATCTGACCTACTCACATTTGTCAGCATTTGGCCCATATCCCTCTAATCGCTTTCTATTCATAATCCCATCCAGATGCCTTTTAAATGTCGCAATTGTACCAGCCTCCACCACTTCCTCTGGCAGCTCATTCCATACATGCACCACCCTCTGTGTCAAAAGGTTACCCCTCAGACCTTATTTAAATCTTTCTCCTCTCACCCTAAACCTATGTCCTCTCGTTCTGGACTCCCCCAGCCCAGGGAAAAGACCTTGCTAATTTACCCTATGCATGCCTCTATAGCATAGCCTTGATGTCAAACATCATTGTGAACTTGAGTCCAAAAAGCCATGAGTTATGGGGAGGTGTTGGTCTAGTGGTCTTATCACTGGACTGTTAATCCAGAGACCCAGATAATGTCCCAGGGACCTGCGTTCAAATCCCACCCACGGCATTTGGTGGATTCATTTTTTTTTTAAAACCTGGAATTAAGAATCAATAGACCTCCATAAGGTCACCCCTCAGCCTCCGACGCTCCAGGGAAAACAGCCCCAGCCTGTTCAGCCTCTCCTTGTAGCTCAGATCTTCCAACCCTGGCAACATCCTTGTCAATTTTTTCTGAACCCTTTCAAGTTTCACAATATCCCTTCTATAGAAGGGCAACCACATTTGTTAGCAATATTCAAAAGTGGCCTCACCAATGTCCTGTACAGCTACAACATGACGTCTCAATTCTGATACAGCTCGTTCTGGTACAGTGCATGTTGTTTCGTCAATGCGAATTCACTGACTGACAAATTGGGGACGTTGTTTCTGCAGCACAAACTTAAAACATGTGTTGGCTGTAACGTGATTACATCGCCAATACTTTTAAGCGCTGTTTCTAAAGCTCGATTTATCTACAAAGTGGGGTTACACAAGAACACAGCCATCATGTTATAGAACAGACTGTACTCAATATACTGATCAATAAAGGCAAGCCAAACACCTCCTCCACTATCCTATCCACGTACGATTACATTTTCAATGAACTATGAACGTGCATTTCAAGGTCTCTTTGTTCAGCAACTCTCCCCAGAACCTTACCATTAAGTGTATCAGTCCTGTCCTGATTTGCCTTTCCAAAATACAGCACCTCGCATTTAATTAAATTAAACTCCATCTGCCACTCCTCGGCCCATCTGACCAAGATCCTGTTGTACTCTGAGGTAACCTTCTTTGCTGTCCACTACACCAATTCTGAAGTTGTCTTTTAATTGTTGCTGACCTGCTGAGATGATTAGATTAGATTCCCTACAGTGTGGAAACAGGCCCATCAGCCCAACCAGTCCACACCAACCCTCCGAAGAGTAACCCACCCAGACCCATTTCCCTCTGACTAACACTGTGAGCAATTTAACATGGCCAATTCACCTGGCCTGCACATCTTTAGAGGAAACCGGAGCACCCGGAGGAAACCCACGCAGACACGGGGAGAATGTGCAAACTCCACACAGACAGATACCTGAGGCTGGAATTGAACCTGGGCCCCTGGTGCTGTGAGACAGCAGTGCTAACCACTGAGCCACCATACCGCCCCCCCCCCCCCAACAGGTTTTCCTGCAAACATCTGCTTTCGCCTCAGCTCTCCAGCGGCCTGTCGTTCTTTCGGTGTTTTTATTTTGTTATTTACCTGTGAACACAGTCAGCTCGCCTTTACGGTGGCCCTTGAGGAGTTTGTTCAGGTCCGGAAAGCGTTGCCACTGGATCCCGGAGACCTGCTCGGCGTTGGCCAGCTCTCCGAAGACCTCGTCCCTCAGCTGCCGGAAGGAGATGATGGATTTGTGACCGGCGGCCACAGCGTTCCTGACGATCTTGCCCAGGTTGAGGCCGGCTGCCAGAGCCTCCAGTGGGCAGGGCTGCTGCTCGCCAGGCCGCACCAGGTAACACCGCTTGATGTTCAGCTTCCGGGCGAAGATCTTGGAGGCCTCCCAGGCCCGGAGGTCACTGCCCAGCCACAGGGTGATCCTCTTGAACTGCTCGAGGTAGGGCAGGAGGGGAGGGGGCAGGCAGCTGACCCCCCGGGGCAGGGAGACACAGGGTAGGCCGGTGGAACAGCTCACTGCCAGGCAGTCGGCCTCCCTGGCGGTGAGGACCAACGCCGTGTCCTTCCTGCTCAGCATGTGCAGGCCAAAGAGGTTGTGGTAACGGCCTGCCCGGGGTAGCGTGGTCGCTGTGTACTCTAGCCTGTCACCCTCTTGCTGCACAGACAGCAGCTTCAGACCTCGGAGCCCTGAGTCCCTTCCTCCGAACCACGGGAACACCAGGCTCCCAGAGGCCTGGCAGTACCTGACGCTCAGCTTCCCCAGGGTGGCCTCGGTGACCTTCTCCATCCCGAAAGCGGCCTTGACCGACCTGGCGGTGTCCGCGGGCAGCTCCGGGAAGGCCGTCGCCCTGTCCCAGACTCTCTGGGCCTCGCCCAGCTCCTCCTGCCTCTCGGCCAGCTCCCGGTCGCTGTCGGGTGCCTCCAGCCTGACATCGGGGCCCAGGCTCTGCCGGCCTTCCCTCTGCATCACCTCCAGACAGTCCTGCAGATCCCGCCAGCTGCCCTCCAGCGAGCTCTCCGTGCACACAAAGCCCCCGGTCGTCTTGTCGATGAACAGCGAACAGGTCTCCCTGTGTCCCCCGGGGTCTGTGGTAGTGGTGGTGGTGAATGGGCTGGGGGCCTGTAGGCAGCTGTAGCCGTCGTGGAAGGGGACGCCCTTGGCACGCAGGAACTGGCGGATCTCTGTCACCGTCACCGACGAGAAAGCGGCCTCGGCCTCCTCAGGACCCCGGCTCTTGCCTTTCCCGCCTCCCCTGGAGCAGAAGGAGAGGGTCAGGGGGGCGCATTGTGGGAGAGATGGCAGCCCCCAGGCGCTGGGACATCGTCTCAGCGCGCCGTACCCCCTCCATGACAAGCTGGAGCCCTGCACTGCGCCGTACGCACGGTGAAACGTGCACAGCATGCTCCCTGTGGACAGAGAAAGGCAGGTTAAGCAAAACAAAACAGGAACAAACTGCATTCCTGTAGCGCCCTTCACAGAGTGAAAATACATTCCCCCTCTTTCCCAACAGGGGATGCAGCCGGACAGGATTCTAACACCCCAGCGTTAGCACTCTAAAGAAGACGGCTTTCGAGGAACCAAATTGCTGGAGAAACTCAGCAGTTCTGGTCCCACCGGCAGAGAGAGAAAAAACAGCTCTGATGAAGTGTCACCCCGAAAGTTCATTCCATTTCCCCCTCTCCACAGATGGTGTCAGAGGCACTGAACTGAAAATGTGTTGCTGGAAAAGCGCAGCAGGTCAGACAGCATCCAAGGAGCAGGAGAATCGATGTTTCGGGCATGAGCCCTTCTTCAGGAGCCCTGAAGAAGGGCTCATGCCCGAAACGTCGATTCTCCTGCTCCTTGGATGCTGCCTGACCTGCTGCACTTTTCCAGCAACACATTTTCAGCTCTGATCTGCAGTCCTCACTTTCTCCTCAGAGCCACTGAAGCTCACCCAGGGTTGGGAGGACGTTACAAACATAAGGAGGGATGGGGGCCAAAGGAGGAACACAACGTGAGCCAGAGGACATCAAGGTATCCTCTGCCCTCCACCTCACAGAGGTAGAACACTTGACCTGCCATCGGTACTGCTCCAACCCATTCCCCACATACAGGTGAGATATTCCCACTTCCTACAGCGATATCTGCATCATCTCCTTCACTCACGCCTTTTCTCAGAACCTATAAAAACCCGCATCACAATCTGCACTCAGTCATTCTGTCATCTAGAAGGTGCACTGTGGAAATTCACCAAACTGCCTCAGACAGCACCTTCCAAACCCATCACCACTTCCATCCAGGAGGAGAAGGGCAGCTGATACATGGGAACACCACCCCCTGCAAGTTCCCCTCTGAGCCACTCACCATCCTGACTTGGAAATATATCGCCGTTCCTTCACTTTCTCTGGGTCACAATCCTGGAATTCCCTCCCTAAGGGCATCGTGGGTCCAACCCACAGCACATGGACTGCAGGAGTTCAAGAAGGTAGCTTACCCCCCACCTTCTCAAGGGGCAAATGGGACGGGCAATAAATGCTGGGCTCATGCCCGAAACGTCGATTCTCCTGCTCCTTGGATGCTGCCTGACCTGCTCCGCTTTTCCAGCAACACATTTTCAACTCTGATCTCCAGCATCTGCAGTCCTCACTTTCTCCCTGAGTAAAAGAAATGCCAAGTCTGGTGCAGCCCAACCAGCATTTCTCACTCCCATCACCCTCTGCTCCAATAATCTCCACACTCAGGCCATGCACAAGTTCCCCTTGTGGTGCCATTCTAGCCCTTAGTAGCAGAGGCTGCTCATTCCCATCAGGAAGGTAATCATAGAATCCCTACAGCAGGCCATTCAGCCCATCGAGTCCACACCAATCCTCACCCAGACCCAGTCCCCTACTTATTCCTGTAAACTGCTTTTCCCATGGCTAACGCACCTGACCTGCACATCTTTGGACTGTGGGAAACCGGAGCACCCGGAGGAAACTCACGCAGACACGGGGAGAACGTGCAAACTCCACACAGTCGCCTGAGGGTGGAACCAAACCCAGGTCCCTGGAGCTGTGGGGCAGCTGTGCTAGCCACTGTGCCACTCAATGATATTTACTCCTGCTGTTGAATGCATGAACTCACTGATTTAGTTCAACTTTAGGCAAAAGCTGAGGTCTATCAGCCCCGAAGCCTGTACAACCTGTCAATGAGAACACAACTCAATTCTTCTCTTACTTGGAGAGATCTCGAATCACAACGCCAAAGTCTGTGTTTGTGATAAATGACAATCAATGAAGTGCCTTTTTTTTCCACATGGCCCCAGGGTCCTCCCTTTAATCCTGACCAGCACGGGAAGATCCCATTGTCTGGGATGCTCCTGACCAGCACAGGAAGATCCCATTGTCTGGGGTGCTCCTGTTGATAATCAGTTTTGCACCTGAAACACCAGATGGTGGGTTTGAACTGCAATGCAGTGTAGGGGAGTGCTATACGGTCTGAGGTACTCTCCGGTTCACATGTGGAATTAGACCTGCCAGTTCAGAGAGACCGAAAAACCCAGCGGCATGACTTTGAAGAACAAACTCACACTCAGACTAACTGCTCATTTTCACAATGCTCTTTGTTGCTGCTCGCTGGGTCCACATTAACTGCCATATTTCCTAACCGACCACATCCACTAGCCCGACAAAAGCACTTCATTCGCTGTCAAGACCTATGTGCGTGGTCATGTAAGAGGCTATACAAATGCAAATCAGTCTTTTGTCAGAAAAGTGAACATCCACCCTTCTCTGGGTCTCATTAAAAAGGCGGGGGGAATCTGAGGATATAATCTATTGGTGATGAACCTTTTGCATTTTAGACTAAGGCTCCCTGTTTTAAAACTGCAAATGGAACAGATTAGGAACCCGGGTGCAGGAATAGTGTATCTCAAATACTCTTTCCACTAAACTAACCCTAAACTGAGGCCGGATCGCGGAGGGTACAATTTTTTTTGCTGTGATATTGTAGTTTTGCTGTGTGGGATTCCATAACAAACCGCTTTTGTGATTTGCGCGGTATAAATTCAACGGGTCACCTTTCCCGTGTCTCGCTGTTGCACACAGAACTGTGCAAGGCGACCGCTTAACTCACGTAAAGTCAAGGTAACCAAATACACATTAAAAACCCGATCATGTTCCTTTGGGGGGGGGGGAATAAAATCCCCTTGGAGAGGAGAGAGGGTCCGCTTGCACACTACCTACCGAGCGGGATTTGCAGGAGCCGGCGTTATCCCTCCAAATTCGGTCGGCCGCCCTCTCCCGGGGCTTCCAGCCGGTGCATTGTAAACCGGCCAAATTGCAGGCACCGGCTCCTGCTGCTGCTGGAAGGAGTCTGTTTACGGAGAGAGAGAGAGATGGAGAGGGAGATGTAGAGGGAGCGGGTGCATTCGCTCCTGAGTGAGCGCCTCCGCTTCCCCACGTGTAGCAAACAGGGGCCGTGTAACAAAATATGTAACAAACGGTGTAACAAATAGTGGGCCCGGCGGCGCGTGCTGCAGAACCCAGGCCCGGGGATTTGGAACGTTGTCCTGGGAGTAACGTCACCGCGCGCTGCCTGACTAAGTATCGAAGGCATCCCCCTTTGCTCCCGCTGTGTGGGTGACATTCCGCCCATCTATCTGTGCAATCCCATTGCCACTATTCCCGCTTTCCCCTCCGTTATTCCTTTGCAACATTCAGCACTCCTCTCCCCCCGCACGTCCCACTTCTGTCATTTTGCATTTTCTTTCAAAAACTGCGTTGCGATGCACATTCTCTTTTCCCACGTTATTAAGTGGAGTTTGTTTTTATTTCCTCTCCCGAGTGTGCACCTTTATCAGTGGGCCCACCCGCACCGAAAGCAAGGAACAGCATTGCTGCCGGAGGAGTTTGAGTGGTGCATCGATGTAATTGCTTCCTGTGGCATTGGAGGGAGAGGGAGAGGGAGAGGGAGAGGGAGGTATGACGGCCAGAGGGAGTGCTAGTCGCTTTCTACAGAGTGTCTTGCAGAATGGAGTGGGCAGGTATATCTGCCAACTGAAGAGAATCACTCTTGTCTTCAGTAAAGATGCCCCTAGCAGCAGAGGGGTCAGGTTAGTGCGAATCTTATCTCATTCTTCCCACTCCCCTTTCTCTAGAGTCACAGATATACAGCATAAAAACAGATCCTTCAGTCCAACTCGTCTATGCCGACCAGATATCCTACATTAATCTAGTCCCATTTGCCAGCATCCAGTCCATATCCCTCCAAACCCTTCCTATTCATATACCCATCCATATGCCTCTTAAATGTTGCAATTGTACCAGCCTCCACCACATCCTCTGGCAGCTCATTCCATACACGTACCACCCTCTGTGTGAAAAAGTTGCCCCTTATGTCTCTTTTATATATTTCCCCTCTCACCCGAAACGTATGGCCTGTAATTCTGGACTCCCCCCCACCCCAGGGAAGAAACTTTGTCTAATTAGCCTATCCATGCCCCTCCTAGTTAAAAGTCACACAACAACAGATTATAGTCCAATAAGTTTAATTGGAAGCACGAGCTTTCAGAGCGCTGCTCCTTCATCAGGTGGTTGTGGAGTATAAAATCATAAGACACAGGCTTTACGGCAAAAGTTTCTGGTGTAATGTAACTGAAACGATATATTGAAAAAGACCTTGTTTGTTTGTTAAGTCTCTCATCTGTTAGAATGACCATTTTGGTTTCAGTTCTTTCATGTGTAAATCGCAGAACTTTTTTAAAAGTTACATTCTCCAGTGAACTTTAACAATTGGTGTCATGTCGGTCCAGATAATGCATTGAAGGTGTGAGCTGCTCTGTGTGCGGTTGTCGGTGCCACAATGGTCAGACTGATTCTAATCTAAAAAATGGGTTTACAGAATCTGACATGGATTCATGCAGTTTTTGAGCAAAGTAAAATGTAATTCTGCAAGTACAGATTCACCCCACAAACTTGTATGTGTGTCTGGGGGTATGTGGTTATGGGTGTCTGTGAGAGAGTGTGTACATGTGTGTGAGTGTAAAGGGGTATAAGTCTGTGAGAGGAGAGACTTAACAAACAATCCAGGTTTTTTTTAATGTGTAATTTTAGTTACATCTCACTAAACGTTTGCTATAAATTTTGTGCCTTACAATCTTATTCTTCACAATCACCCGGTGAAGGAGCGTCGTTCCGAAGGCTGGTGCTTCCAAATAAACCTGTTGGACTGTAACATGGTGTCATGTGATTTTTAACTTTGTCCACCCCAGTCCAACACCGGCATCTCCAAATAATGCCCCTCATGGTTTTGTAAACCTCTATAAGGTCACCCCTCAGCCTCCAACGCTCCAGGGAAAACAGCCCCAGCCTGTTCAGCCTCTCCCTGTAGCTCAGATCCTCCAACCCTGGCAACATCCTTGTCAATCTTTTCTGAACCTTTTCAAGTTTCTAGCCCCTTCTTTCTTTCACACTCCCCTCTTCCCCAACTTCTTTCTTCTCTCAACACTAACCCATTAAAAGTGATTTGTTGTGAGGGATCGCCATCAGAGTAAACCCCAGCCCCCCAAAACCACCCGAGCAGGAAAACGTGCAACCGAAGATGTAGATAGGGGATGGATACTTCCGAGAGGGAGTAGTGCTGATGGTTGCACTTTGCCACATTCTCCAGTGTTTCCCTTTGGGACAGAGGGATGGGAAGGAGAGGTGATTTCGTTTAACAAAATCATTCACAGGATATGGGCGCCTCTGCTAAGGCTGCTTTTTCCACTGGATATCTCTTTGAGGGTAGCACGGTGGCTCAGTGGTCAGCACTGCTGCCTCACGGCGCCAGGGACCTGGGTTCAATTCCAGCCTCAGGCAACTGTCTGTGTGGAGTTTGCACATTCTCCCCGTGTCTGCGAGGGTTTCCTCTGAGTGCTCCGGTTTCCTCCCACAGTCCAAAGATGTGCAGGTCAGGGTGGATTGGCCATGCTAAATTGCCCCATAGTGTTCAGGGATGTGTAGGTTAAGTGCATCAGTCAGGGGTAAATGAAGAGTAATAGGGGAGGGGAAAGGGTCTGGGTCGAGAGGGTGGTGCTAGAAAAGCACAGCAGGCCAGACAGGATCCGAGGAGCAGGAGAATAGACGTTTCACCCATAAGCCCTTCATCAGATGCTGCCTGACCTGCTGTGCTTTTCCAGCACCACCCTCTTGACTCTGATCTCCAGCATCTGCAGTCCTCACTTTCTCCTAATGGGTCTGGGTGGGTTACTCTTCGGAGGGTCAGTGTGGACTTGTTGAGGACAGAAGGGGCTGTTTCCACACTGTAGGGAATCTATGATTCCAAAGTGGGAGGACCGTGACTTCCACCATGGGTAGGGGTCTCCCATATCGCTTTGCCAGCAGTGATCTTCACAACACAATGGTCCACACTCGTACATCAGCTACACACACTTGCTTTTGGTTTCTGTCCCTGTTTTCTACATATTCCTACAAGGGTAAAATACCGAACTTGTCTGTAGTTTGGGACATAATTCATGGGGAAAGGAAGGTTTTTGCTGAGAGCGGAACAGTCAGCCCTTGATTATCTGTAGCTGCAGGAGATCACAGTCTCTCTGTTTGAAGATTCTATGGCACTCTACAGGTGTGATAGTCCACGGATTCACACAGGGACATTTAATAGTCAGTGAATTACGTTCTCGGGATCTTACATTATCAGCCATTTGTGGCTAATGGATTTTCTTAACAAAAATGTTATTTAAAAGTTTGTCTGTAAGTACTGTAGGGTTCTGATTCAGTCACCCAGACACTATTCCAAAGAATCCTACAGTACAGAGAAGGCCCTTCGGCCCATTGAGTCTGCACAGACCGGGGTTGGGAGGTCATGTGGTGGCTGTACAGGACATTAGTTGGCTATTTTTGGAATACTGTGTGTAATTCTGGTCTCCCTGCTATAGGAAGGATGTTATGAAACTTGAAAGGGTTCAGAAAAGATTTAAAAGGATGTTGCCAGGTTTGAAGGGTTTGAGCTATAGGGAGAGACTGAATAGACTCGGGCTATTTTCCCTGGAGTGTTGGAGGCTGAGGGGTGACCTTATAGATAGGGTAAACTGATGAGGTCTTTTCCCTGGGGTGGGGGAATCTGGAACTAGGTTTTGGGTGAGAAGGGAAAGATGGGGAATTGTCACATCGTGCCCAGGGATGTGCAGGCTAGGTGGATTAGCCATGGAATGCAGGGGCTATGGTGAGGGGAGGGCTCTGGTTGGGATGCTGTTTGAAGGGTTAGTGCAGACCCGATGGGCCAAGTGGCCTCAATCTGCACTGTTAGGATTCTATCGTTCTGGCCCATTAAAGAGCATGCCAGAAAACACAATTCTGTCTTTCCTTTAGGATAGGTTTGGAACAAAGTGATGGATCAGCCATGGTCTGATTGAATGCTGCACTCGATGGGCTGAATGGCCCACTCTTGTTCCCATTTCTTATGGTCTCACTGTGTTTAGTATTTCAATCGCTCAGTCTCTGTCAAGGTTTAGTCCAGCTGCTACACGCCAGTCTCAAGGGGCCTAGGGGCTGTGGGCTGAGTTACCTCCCGTCCCAATGGTTTGTGCTATCAGCTCAGACCCATCCAGCAATGACAGTAGGCAGCATGAGAGGTAATCGGAGAATCATTGGCAGGGCTAGCATTTGTCGCCCAAACTTAAATTGCCCAATCAGAAGGTGGTGTTGAGCTGCCTTAAGACCATAAGACATAGGAGCAGAAGTGGGCCATTCAGCCATCGAGTCTGTTCCACCATTCAATAAGAGCATAAGACATGGGAGTGGAAGTAAGGCCATTTGGCCCATCGAGTCCACTCCACCATTCAATCATGGCTGAGGGGCATTTCAACTCCACTTACCCGCATTCTCCCCGTAGCCCTTAATTCCTTGTGACATCAAGAATTTATCAAACTCTGCCTTGAAGACCTTTAGCATCCCGGCCTCCACTGCACTCTGCGGCAATGAATCCCACAGGCCCACCACTCTCTGGCTGAAGAAATGTCTCCTCATTCCCATTCTGAATTAACCCCCTCTATATAGGAGCTTCTTGAACCTCTGCAGTTCACGTTTGTTTTTCTATTCATCCTTGGGATGTGGGCATCACTGGCTGGACAGACATTTACTGACCATTGCCAGTTGCACCTGCAGACTAAATAAACTGGCAGTCAGTTCCAGGATCTTGACCCAGCGACCTGAAGGAGTGGCGATATATTTCCAAGTTAGGATGGTGAGCAGAGGGGAACTTGCAGGGGGTGGTGTTCCTGTGTATCTGCTACCCTTGTCCAAGCTGATTTCGGTCATAGATTTGGAGGGTGCTGCTAGTGGGCTAGTGTGAGAGGAGGACTAGGTTTAACATGGTGGATGAATGTATTGATTGTATTTATCTGACGTATCTCTGTGTGATGTTCCCTCATCTCTGCAGAGAGTTTATTGAAGAAGGTGTGGTGGATTTTGCAAAGCAGAATCCTGGCGTGGTGATGTATGTCACAGCGAAACAGTGTAACGTTCCGAAGCTGGTTGGGGAATACCGTGAGTATCAGGAACGCTCTTCGCATTCCCAGGAAATCCCAGATAGCAAGTTCTGTCCAGGAAATGGTGGAGGAATGTCCTTCTCCCCCAGATTTGTCCTGTCCACTTCCCGATGAGTCACCAATCCCCCAGTTGTTTGACTGCATTCCTTTTCGTTCACTCGTGGGGCATCACTGGCTGGGCCCAGTATTTATCGCCCCGTCCCTAGTTGCCCCTTGAGAAGGTGGAGGTGAGCTGCCTGCTTGAACCACTGCAGTCCATGTGCTGTAGGTTGACCCACAATGCCCTTAGGGAGGGAATTCCAGGATTCTGACCCACTGACAGTGAAGGAACGGCGATATATTTCCAATGTGGAAAGGTGAGCGGCTTGGAGGGGAACTTGCAGGGGATGATGTTCCCATGTATCTGCTGCCCTTGTCCTTCTGGATGGAAGTGGTTGTGGGTTTGGAAGGTGCTGTCTGAGGATCTTTGGTGAATTTCTGCAGTGCATCTTGTAGATGGTACACACTACTGCTACTGAGCATCGATGGGGGAGGGAGAGGATGTTTACGGATGTGGTGCCAGTCAAGCCGAGGCCGCATTGTCCCTGGATGGCGTCAACCTTCTTGAGTGTTGTTGGGGCTGCACCCATCCAGGGATGTGGGGAGTATTCCATCACACTCCGGACTCGTGCCTTGTAGATGGTGGGCAGGCTTTGGAGAGTCAGGAGGTGAGTTACTTGCCGCAGCATTCCTAGCTTGGAAATCTTCCTGAAGATTGTGACAAGATGAAGCTAAGATATCGGTCTTGGTCCCGACACTGACTTGTGCTTCAGGACAACAAAACCAACAAGTATTTTTTCCCCTTGGCCAATTGTGACAATCTATTTTTAGTGTCACTGCTTCTTGCCAACTCATTCTCTGTTAAGGGCAGCTACTGGCCATGGGTAGGTAATGCCCACCTCTACTGCAGTGTTAGTCACTGTCTCTGTGTATAAAGTCTGTTTGTTGTTACAGGAGCAGTGGGGAGGTCTTTGAAGCACCAAACTTGAAAGGACAAGGACATTGATAGGATGCAGAGCTGGGCTGAGAGGTGGCAAATGGAGTTTAATGTGGAAAAGTGTGAGGTGATACACTTTGGACAGAGTAATCGGAATGCAAAGTACTGGGCTAATGGTAGGATTCTTGGGAGTGCAGATGAGCAGAGATCTCGGTGTCCATGTACACAGATCCCTGAAAGTTGCCACCCAGATTGACAGGGTTGTTAAGAAGGCATACAGTGTTTTGGCCTTTATTAATAGAGGGACTGAGTTCTGGAACCAGGAGGTTATGCTGCAGCTGTACCAAGCTCTGGTACGGCCACACTTAGAGTATTGTGTACAGTTCTGGTCACCGCATTATAAGAAGGATGTGGAAGCTTTGGAAAGGATGCAGAGGAGATTTACTAGGATGTTGCCTGGTATGGAAGGAATGTCTTATGAGGAAAGGCTGAGGGACTTGAGGCTGTTCTCCTTAGAGAGAAGAAGGTTGAGAGGTGACTAATAGAGACATACAAGATAATCAGAGGGTTAGATAGGGTGGACAGGGAGAGCCTTTTTCCAAGTATGGGGATGGCAAACACAAGGGGGCACAACTTTAAAGTGAGGGAAGATAGGTATAAGACAGATGTCAGAGGTAGTTTCTTTACTCAGAGAGTAGTAAGGGTATGGAATGTTTTGCCTGCAATGGTAGTAGATTCGCCAAGTTTAAGTTGCTTTTAAGTCGTCATTGGACAGGCAAATGGACGTACATGGAATAGTGTAGGTGCGATGAGCTTCAGATTAGTATTACAGGGCGGCGCAACATCGAGGGCCGAAACTGCGCTGTAATGTTCTATGTTCTATGTTGTCAGGCTTGGAGGGTTTGAGCTATGGAGAGAGGCTGAATAGTCTGGGGCTGGAGTGTCGGATGCTGAGGGGTGACCTTATAGAGGTTTATAAAATCATGAGGGACATGGATAGGGTAAATCGACAGTTTTTTTCAGTGGGGTGGGGGAGTCCAGAACTGGAGGCCATAGGTTTAGGGTGAGAGGGGAAGATATAAAAGGGACCTAAGGAGCAACTTTTTCACAGAGGGTGGTATGTGTATGGAATGAGCTGCCAGAGGAATTGGTGGAGGCTGGTACAATTGCAACATTTAAAAGACTTCTGGATGGGTATATGAATAGGAAGGATTTGGAGGGATATGGGCCGGGTGCTGGCAAATGGGACTCGATTAGGTTGGGATATCTGGTGGGTATGGATGAGTTGGACTAAAGCGTCTCTCTCCGTACTGTACATCTCTGTGACTCAGGCTTCCAGTCCTGTTCCAGGAGTCGATGGCCAAGAAAGGTGGTGAGAACGATCATTCCAACAGCCTGGAGAGGACAGGTAGAGAGGGTAAGATTCCTGACCAGCTCTGTGAAGAGGAGTCTCTCATCATGGGCCCCATAGGTAGCACCTGCAGGATGGACGTGTGCGTGTGTTAGCAGGGGATTTGGGTGGGCTGTCAGAGGACACAGACTGAAGCTCAATACCAGCATGGACAGCATTTGTGAGCATGAGTGGTAGCAGTGAAATGTTGAGATTTAGATTTTATTGTCACGTGTACTCAAGTCCAGGAGTACAGTGAAAAGTGGATAATGGCTTGACCCAGATTCCATCTTAGGTACAAAGTATCAGAGATACCGAGTTAAAATGTTAAGCTTTACTTCATAGACTAAGTAGAAAAAGAATTAAGGTAATAGTTAACATTAAAATCTTTCTTAATTTAAACTAGAACAATAAAGGAGTAAGTTAAACGTTCAACAATCTTTGACTGAAATAACTTGGAGTTGAAAAATTATCAAAATAAATCCTTAAAAGCAAAATACATAAGTGAAGACAAAATAATTAAAGGAGAATTTTAAGGTTTTTTTTTATAAAGGGCTGTAAATTGAGCATTTAAAATAAAAATCGCAGGTGAGCAAGCACCTTGATGTCGGGGGAGGGGGAAATGAGAAGGGATTTTTAGGTTCTTTGCTTCCTGAATGATGACAATCTGGGAATCAGTGTCTGACAGGCCAGGAACAAATTCAGCAACAACTTTCATTCAGAACTTTGTGTTAATAATCACAAAAGGGAAAGCTTTACAGACTGGTCTGGAGAATTGGATTCAATTGCACTGTTCAAAGGGGCAGTACAGGCACAATAGGCCAAATGGCTTCCCTCTGACTATAATCCCATAAAATCCCATGGAACATGATATCAAAGCAGATCAACGACAAAATCATCAAACAAATGGACACATCACATAGACACAGCGGCTACTAGGATTACTGCATCAGGTAACTCCCCTCCTGACTCCCCAAAGCCTGCCCACCATCTACAAGGCTCAAGTCAGGAGTGTAATGGAATACTCCCCACTTGCCTGAATGGGGGCAGCTCCAACAACACGCAAGAAGTTTGATGTCATCCAAGACAATTCAGCCACTTGATAGGCATTACATCCACAAATATCCACTCCCTCCACCACCAACACTCAGTAGCAGCAGTGTGTACCATCTACAAGATGCCCTGCAGAAATTCACCAAAGATCCTGAGTCAGCACCTTCCAAACCCACAGCCACTTCCATCTAGAAGGACAAGGGCAGCAGATACATGGGAACACCACCCCCTGCAAGTTCCCCTCCAAACCACTCACCATCCTGACTTGGAAACATATTGCCGTCCCTTCACTGTCGCTGGAATTGCTTCCCTAAGGACATTGTGGGTCAACCCACAGCACATGGACAGTAGTGATCAAGAAGACAGCTCACCCCCACCTTCTCAAGGGGCAACTAGGGACGGGCAATAAATGGTGGGCCCAGCCAGTGATGCCCATGTCCCCATGAATGAATGAGAAATTTGAATTTACTGGTAGAGGGTTCCTGGTTGTATCTAAAGGACAATTATGTTTACCAGGTATTCTCCTCCATCAGCATTAGGATTTGAATAGAATAATTAGACACTGACTCCATGGGCTGAAGGGCGTTTTCCTGTGTTGTAGACCCCTATGACCAGGATTCTGAACATAGTCAAGAATCCTCCTGTGGAGAGGTTGCGAACACTCTGTGTGTGTGTGTGTGTGTGTGTGTGTGTGTGTGTGTGTGTCTTTCTCTCTTTGCCTCTCTCTCTCCCCCTCTGTCTCTCTATATCTCTCTGTCTGTCTGTCTGTCTCTCTCTCTCTCTCTCTCTCTCTCTCTCTCTCTATATCTCACAGTGTCTCAATCCATATTTCTCTCAGTCTCTCTACATCTCTCTCTCTCAGTATTTCTATATCTCTCTCTATCTCTCTATATATATCTCTATACCTGGATAGAGGTTTGCTCGCTGAGCTGGAAAGGTTTATTTTCAGATGTTTCGTCACCATACTAGGTAACATCAGTGACCCTCCGGATGAAGCACTGGTGGCATGGCCCGCTTTCTATTTATGGATTTAGGTTTCCTGGGGTTGGTGATGTCATTTCCTGTGATGATGTAATTGCCTGTTCTTTTTCTCAGGGGATGGTAAATGGGATCCAAGTCTATGTGTTTGTTGATAGAGTGAATACCATGTTTTTAGGAATTCTCGTGTGTCTCTTTGTTTGGCTTGTCCTAAGATGGATGTGTTGTCCCAGTCGAAGTGGTGTCCTTCCTCATCTGTATGTGAGGATACTAGTGAGAGAGGGTCATGTCTTTTTGTGGCTAGTTGATGGTCATGTATCCTGGTGACTAGTTTTCTGCCTGTTTGTCCAATGTAGTGTTTTTTTAAGTGGGCCATGCTACCAGTGCTTCATCCGGAGGCTCACTGATGATGTCTAGTATGGTGCCGAAACGTCTGAAAATGAACCTTCCAGCTCAGCGAGCAAACCTACATCCAGAACCTCAACCTGAACTACAAATCTTCTCACATCTCTCTCGCTCTCTGCGTCACTTTGACTTTATTCCTCCCGCAATCACATCTGAAAATGCAATGTTAATTTGGGCATGCCCCCTCCGAGCCCATGTTGTAAATTCGCTGTTGAACTCTTGATCTGGGTTGACACAGACCCGATGGGCTGAAGGGTCTTATTAATGGGAAGGGTGTTCCTTATAACCAGGGAGTCCAGGGCCAGGGGTCACAGTCTAAGGATCCAGGTTTGGCCATTTAGGATTGAGATGAGAAATGTCTTCACCCAGAGAGTGGGGAACCTGTGGTATTCTCCACCACAGAAAGTGATTGAGGCCAAAACATTGAATGTTTCCAGGAATGAGTTAGATACAGTTCTTGATGCTAAAGGGATCAAAGGGTATAGGGAGAAAGCAGGAACAGAGGACTGAGTTGGATGATCAGCCAGGATCATATTGAATGGCAGGGCAGATTTGAAGGGCTGAATGGCCTACTCTATTTTCCATGTTGGTAGTTGGCTATTGTTTGTCAACTGGATTCCATAGCTTAGTGGCCACGTTGAGCAGGTGGAGAGGGGAGAAAGAAACAGCAGGGATTGGGCAATGATTGAACTTGGTCACCCCCACTTGTGTGTATAGAGGATGTAAATTCTATCCCATTAAACGTCGAGAGTATTTTGATTCTCCTCCAGTGTCATGCAGCCTTTGACCACAAGGTGGCAGCCCAAACCTAAAGGTTGTTCAGTGACAACACTTGAAACAGTCTGCAGACATTGAACTGCAGTGGGACCCACCCAGGCTATTATGGGTGTTTATCACCCACGCGACCATAAATCTGTGTGCCTGTCTTCCCTCCATCATGCCCCAGCCTCCTCCATTCACCCTGCTCACTATTTGCTATCAATGCCACTCCTCCGGGACTGTGGGCAGTCATTTTCGACTCTGTAATTTTTCCAAGCATCAGTACGTTGCATAGCCTCCCCTCTGTCAGAGCACTCTCAATGTGACAGTCAGATAACACATGTACAAGTGAATATGGATAATGAGGTGAATGGGCCAGTATGTGACAGGTGGAGTTTAATGTGGGTAAGTGTGGGGTTGTCTGTTATGGTCGGAGGAATAAAAAGACAACTTATTATCGAAATGGAGAGCAATGTTGGAGTGCTTCTGTGTTGAGGGTGCACAAATAACAGAAAACTTGTGCAGCCCTGTGGCTCAGTGGTTAGCACTGCTGCCTCACAGCGCCAGGGACTCTGGTTCAATTCCACCCTCTGTGTGGAGTTTGCACATTCTCCCCGTGTCTGCGTGGGTTTCCTCTGGGTGCTCCGGTTTCCTCCCACAGTCCAAAGATGCGCAAGTCAGCCGTGGGAAATGCAGGGTTACAGGAATGGAGTGGCCCTTCCTTGGTGGGATGCTCTCCAGAGGGTCGGTGTGGTCTCGATGGGCCGAATGGTCTGTTTCCACACTGTAGGGATTCTATGATTCTAGATTCAGCAGGTCATAAGGAAAGACAAACAGAACATTGGCATTTGTTGGTGTAGGGAAGTGTTGCTGTAACTGTACAAGGTGTTAGTGAGAATGTACCTGGAGTATTGTGTACAGGACAGTACCTCTTTCTTGGAGAAGGGCAAAATTGTATTGGAGACAGTCCAGGGTTGAGGGGTTTGTTTTATGAAGAGACATTAGGCCGATATTCTGTAGAGTTTAGAAGAATGAAAGGAGATCGAATTAAGGTGTGTAAGATGCTAAAGGGGATTGACACAGTAAATGTAGAGAGAATGGTTCCTCGTGTGAGGCAATCTGGAACAGGAGGTCACCGTTTTAGGATGGGGGGGGTCAGATTTAAAGCAAAGACAAGGAGGAATAACTTCTCTGAAAAGTTCATGAATCTGTGGAATTCTCTGCCCCAGAGTGAGGTGCATGCTGGGAATGGAGTAAATTCAAGAAGGAGGTGGACAGGGCTATTTCCCCCCCCACACACTGAATGACCAACAAGTGGCGTAAATCTTTACTTATATTCTACCACCAGAAAACAGGAAACACCTGAGTGGCCAATGCCAAGCAGAGCCCTTCTCCGAGAGCAGTGCCTGAGTGCTCGAAAAGGTGAGGGGGGGGGTGGTAGGGATCTAATCAAAATGGGGGGGAAATACTGCGCTTCACTCCCTGCGAGGGTGTTGGTGGACACCGCGTGCTCCTTCTCCAAGGACACCCGGGCCCTAACCTAACCGCGGAAGAGGGGCAGGCAGTCGGCCCTAACGACCCCCTCCACGGCCCGCTGCCTGGACCTGTTGATGGCCAGTTTGGCCAGGCCCAGGAGCAGACTCACGAGGAGGTCTTCAGACCTGCCCTCCCCCCTCCGTACCGGGTGCCCGAAGATCAGGAGCGTGGGACTGAAGTGCAGCCAAAAACATAAAAGAAGGTTCCTGAGGAAACCAGAAAGGGAGTACAGATGACCACACCCCATGTACACGTGGTCCACAGACTCCACAGCACCACAGAACAAGCAGTTGGGCTGGGAGTCCGTGAACCACCGCAATCTGCAGACGTAGGGGACTGCTGCGTGCAGCACCCTCCACCCCAGATCCCCGAGAGAGAGGGGGAGGACTCCCGCGTAGAGAGCCCTCCACTGGGGATCCCCACCGCCTGGTAATAGACAGGTTTTTAATGAGTAATGGGGTGAAGGGCTATGGGGAGTGGGCAGGACAGTGGAGTTGGGGCCGAGACGAGATCAGCAATGATCGTATCAACTGACGGAGCAGGCTGGAGGGGCTGAATGGCCTCCTGCTTCTAGTTCTTATGTTTACGGTGAGGCAGACTCCAGGTTATGTCACATGACACTGAGTTAGCCACAATCCACAATGAACCTTCGGCATGTTCCCCTCTCTCTGTGAGAGAGAAAAGCATTTTGATCGCTTAAGGATCTCTGCTCCACACCTGTGTGGGATGGGTAAGGAGGCAGGATCCGAGTCATATCCCAGTTGGAATAGGAATGGGTTCCATACCATTGGCGTTACTGTGAGACACACACCAGGCTCCACCCCAATGGAACTAACCAGTCCCCTTTCATTAAATCGAAAGACATGGTCCCACAGTATTACCTCCTTGAAACTCAGAAAGTACAGTCCATCTCCAGCTCTGTTATATCAGACTGCATTAGAATTATACAATATTGAAGAGGGCCCTAAAGGCAAGTGAGTCTTTCCCACCAACAATACAACACTACTCCCACTCCCCCACACCAGGCCCATAGCCCTGAATGTTGTGACACTGCAAGTGCTCGCCCCCAGTCCTTCCAAAAGCTTGTGAGGTTCCTGTTACAATCTCCATTCTGCTGTGTGACTTCCACAAGTCTACATGCTGAGGGGTCTCACTGTCATACTGTTAACCTGTCTCTCCCTTTTAGTCTCACTGTCACACTGCTGACCTGTCTCTCACTGTCATACTGATGACCTCTCTCTCCCTGTTACACTGTCACACTGATAACCTGTCTCTGTTACAGTTTCACTGTCACAGGTAGATGGGATAGTGAAGAAGGTGTTTGGTAGGCTTTCCTTTATTGGTCAGTGTATTGAGTATAGGGGTTGGGAGGTCATATTGTGTCTGTACAGGACATTAGAATACCACCTCCAGTTCTGGTCTCCCTGCTACAGGAAGGATGTTGTAAAACTAGAACATTTCAGAAAAGATTTACAAGGATGTTGCCAGGGTTGGAGGATCTGAGCTACAGGGAGAGGCTGAACAGGCTGGGGCTGTTTTCCCTGGAGCGTCAGAGGCTGAGGGGTGACCTTATAGAGGTTTATAAAATCATGTGGGGCATGGATAGGATAAATATACAAAGTCTTTTCTCTGGGGTGGGGGAATCCAGAACTAGAGGGCATAGGTTTAGGGTGAGAGGGGAAAGATATAAAAGAGACCTAAGGGGCAACGTTTTCACACACACAGTGGTATGTGTATGGAATGAGCTGCCAGAGGAAGTGGTGGAGGCTGGTACAATTACAACATTTAAGAGGCATTTGGATGAGTATATGAATAGGAAGGGTTTGGAGGGATATGGGCCGGGTGCTGGCAGGTGGGACTAGATTAATTTAGGATATCCGTTTGGCATGGACGAGTTGTACCTGAGGGTCTGTTTCCATGCTGTACATCTCTATGACTCATTATTTGAGGGTTAAACATTGGCCAGGACGTGGGAAAAGGACATTCCGTGCTCCTCCTTTGTAATAGTGCACTCACCTGAGGATTCAGTCTCTGCTCAGTTAAATGTCTCCTCCAATAGACAGCATCTCTAACATTGCAGCTTGCCCTCAGTACCATCATTGTGTCTGTCTGTGTGTCTGTCTGTGTGTGTGTCTGTCTGTGTGTGTGTCTGTCTGTCTGTGTGTGTGTCTGTCTGTCTGTGTGTGTGTCTGTCTGTGTGTGTGTCTGTCTGTGTGTGTGTCTGTCTGTGTGTGTGTGTGTGTGTGTGTGAGAGAGATCAAGAGGTAGGTGATCATGAAAAATAAATATTAATAATTTACCCAGTTAATTTTGGTAATTGATGAATAATTATGTTTGTGTTCCTACAAAACAAATCGCAAGTATTGGAAAAACTACACACATACACACGTCATCTGTGGCCTTTTCCCTTTCCCTTATGTGGAGTTTAACCGTTGGTGAGTGCAGCAATGATGGGTAAATATACTTTGTGTGACGGGTTTATCAAGTGAGTGACATTTGAAGTGTGGACTCTGGAGCGTATAATGGGAAACAAACACAATGTATTATAGTCACATTTTTATAAAAGAAGGTGGGTCTTGGTTAATAATAGATCCACTCTGCTGCTCGAGGGTAGATCCTATGATTCCAACCTTTGTAAATTTGTTGACATCTGAATCACAAGCCTCTCTGGCTGAGAGGTGTAGTTGTAGTTATACTGACAAGCCCATGTCATCATGTAGCGACTTTAAAACACTGTCTCAATGCTTGGATTATGTCATGACGTACAAAGAAAAATTGGATTGACTGGGCTTTTACTCGTTGGAATTTAGAAAAATTGGGGAGTGGTGGAATTTCATAGAAACACATCAGCTTATTGATGGGGCTGGACAGATTGAAATGTGGGGAGAGTGTTCCTGATGTACGAGAAGTCTAGAACAAGGTGTCACAGTTTAAGAATAAGGGGGTAGTTCATTCAGGACTGATATGAGCAAGAATCTCTTCCCATGGAGAGCTGTGAGCCTGTGGAATTCTCTCCCACAGGAAGCTGTTGGGGCCAGTTCATTTGATATATTCAGGAGGGAGCTGGACATGGCCCTTGTGGGAGAAAGTGGGAATGGGATACTGAGATTGCAGGGTCAGCCATGATCTTACTGCGGGTTGTGAATCTTTGGAACTCCTTGCCACCGAGAGCTGTGGGGGCAGAGTCCTTGTGTATATTTAGGGCTGAGAGAGATTCCTGATCAGTCGGGGAATCAGGGGTTACAGGGAAAGGGCAGGAAAGTGGACGTGCGGACTGTTGGATCAGCCATGATCCTATTGAATGGTGGGATCGGCTCGAAGGGCCGAATGGCCTACTCCTGCTCCTGATTTCTGTTTGATTCCGAGCGATCTGGTTTCCCGTGGAGCGGGTTTAGAGTCCCAGGGCCGTCTACGGTCCAGTGTCACAAACAGCTCATTAGTGTGGGGAGGGGTGGGGGAGAGGGGAGGAGGAGTGGGGATGCAGGGGTGTGAGAGGTATCAAGCTTCATTCTCAATCTCCGAACATCCCAGAGTGGTGTCACTAACAGAATGTAGGAGCCAGTCAAACCAATTTGTACAGAGCCAGCTCCCTCTCACCAGGTGACACTGTTAGGAAGCCCTCTCCCCACCCCCACCCCCCCCCCAATTGATCAAACCTTTGTTCGCACCCACCAATATCTCCTTGGGTGGGAAATTCTGTTCGATAATTTGGTGAGGTGGTGATGAAATGATTAGCTCACAGAAGCATACAGTATGGCAGAGACCCTTCGGCCCATCTGATCTGTGCTGCTGAAGCTACACTCAGTTTCCTCTAGTCCCATTTCGATGTTTATGACATTGCAAGTGGCTTATTCAAGTCTTTAGACCCCCCTCCCCCGGCAGTGTATTCCACCCCTTGACCCTCTGGATGAAAAGAACGTTTCCTTCTCAAGTTTCCCCTGAACCCTCTGCCTTCCACCTTCCAGCTATACCCCCCCCCCCAGCAGCCTTGGGCTGTGACTGGACCAGGAATACAGAACTCTGCTCTGACAGCAGACCGGTTCGAATCCCACACTGGCAGATGGGGGGCTTTTGAATTTGACTTTGCAAAAAAAAACTGGCATTTTAAAAAGCTGGTCTATTTGTTACTCTAACTGTCATTACTGGCTGGCCGGCTTCCTTTTTAAGGTGGAATGTTTACCGTCCTTACCCAGTCTGACCTACATGTGACTCCAGACCTACGGCAGCGGGGCTGACTCTTAACTGCCCTCTGGGCAATTAGGGATGGGCAGTAATGCTCTCCCACATCCCCGAATGAATAAAAATGAAATATTTCTCATGAAGTGGTTTGAGTTGTTTCACGAGGCTAAAGGTGCTATACAAATGAACATTTTGAGGCTGGATTCTATTGCAATGTCACCACATTGCCAGCAGGCGTCCTCTGTGACCCAGTTGTCAAAAACCAATGACAGGACTGAGATATCAGGATCTTGAGTTTTATGTTGGGACCCTTCGTTTCTTAACACAAACTAGTTAAAAAAGGAATCTTCCAACTGAACAGCGTAAAAATCAGGACCACTTTTCAGCAAATAATGTCCATGTTCTCACTCTTTCGAGCTGCTGCAAGTTCCCCTCCAAGCCCCTCACCATCCCACCTTGGAAATATACCATCGTCCCTTCACTGGGTCAAACTCCAGTATTCCCTCCCTCAGGACATGGGTCAACCCACAGCATGTGGACTGTAGGTTCAAGATATAGCTTCCCCCACCACCACCACCTTCTCGAGGGACAACTAAGGACAGGCAATAAATGCTGGGCCCAGACAACGAACCCCACATCTCCTGAGTGAAAAATGTTTCAGGAGAAACTTGTTCTCCCCCAGAGGCTGGTGGGGATCTGGAACTCACTGCCTGTCAGGGAGGGACAGGCAGAACCCCTCGTCGAGTTGAAGGCGGGTTTAGATTTACACCCTAAGCACTATATCACCTGCTACAGCCAGGGCTGGGAAATGGGGTTCATGTTGAGAGGATTGACCAGTATGGAGATGATGGGCTGAAGGGCCCCTGTCACTGATGTCATATTGTAGATGCTGAATTCCATGTACCACAAGAAATCGATGTTATTGCAGGTGACTTGCGATGTTAGCGATAGTGTGTTTAGGACAGTGCAGTACACTATGGCACAGTCAGACTGGTCCCCAAATGCCATTTCCTTTACCCTTTGCCAAACCATGTGGAGGACATTAAAAATATACTTAACGTTATTAAATGCTGCATCAGCCCAAAAACTTGCTGATGAAAGGGTTTGCCTTTCTGTCCATTATTATGCTGCCTATCTCCTCCTGGCTGTAATAGGGGAGCAGATGTAACTTCTACACCAACTTTGGTTTATTGGGGAGAGTGTGTGTGGGGGGAGCTGTGAGACCATCCCCACTTGCTGCTTCAGGGAGAGCTGTGCCCCCCCCCCACCCCAAACCCACAGTGTCCCAGGGTCTCTCCCCACAATCCCTCCTCCTGACAGAGTACAACATGTGGGCTGCACAAATGGGACTGTTACTGTGTGCCTGTAACAAGAAAACCTGTCAGCTCTTCAAAAGCTTTCATCTGGAGCGAACACTTGATCAAAGGGAACCAATTCCCTGGTATCTTTTGAAAAGGAGAGGGTGTTTTTGAATTGGGTACCTGATGGTGCGGTGGTAGCTGTGTTCATTCCAATGTGAAGTGGCCCATGTGAACTGTAAGGGGCAGCCTCCCTGGGAGTACCTGATAATAACAGAGACTGAGGAACTCCAAGGTGCTGGTTATTGTGATGTTAAACAGTACCCGCTCAACATTTCACTACAAACCTTTGAGTTTAACGCTCACTCACCCAGTTGCCTTCTGTGGATCAATTGTTATTGTTATTTTCTTCAGCTCGATTAATGCATCTTTTGCGCTCTCTCACTCTGTGTCTCTCACTCTGTGTCTCTCACTCTGTGTCTCTCACTCTGTGTCTCTCACTCTGTGTCTCTCACTCTGTGTCTCTCACTCTGTGTCTCTCACTCTGTGTCTCTCACTCTGTGTCTCTCACTCTGTCGCTCTCTCACACTCTGTCGCTCTCTCTCTCTCTCTCACACTCTGTCGCTCTCTCTCTCTCTCTCACACTCTGTCTGTCTCTCTCTCTCTCTCACACTCTGTCTCTCTCTCTCTGCTCTCTCTCTCTGCCTCTCTCTCTCTGTTCTCTCTCTCTCTGTTCTCTCTCTCTCTGTTCTCTCTCTCTCTGTTCTCTCTCTCTCTCTGTTCTCTCTCTCTCTCTGTTCTCTCTCTCTCTCTGTTCTCTCTCTCTCTCTGTTCTCTCTCTCTCTCTGTTCTCTCTCTCTCTGTTCTCTCTCTCTCTCTGTTCTCTCTCTCTCTCTGTTCTCTCTCTCTCTCTGTTCTCTCTCTCTCTCTGTTCTCTCTCTCTCTCTGTTCTCTCTCTCTCTCTGTTCTCTCTCTCTCTCTGTTCTCTCTCTCTCTCTGTTCTCTCTCTCTCTCTGTTCTCTCTCTCTCTCTGTTCTCTCTCTCTCTCTCTCTGTTCTCTCTCTCTCTCTCTCTGTTCTCTCTCTCTCTCTCTCTCTGTTCTCTCTCTGTTCTCTCTCTCTCTCTCTCTGTTCTCTCTCTCTCTCTGTTCTCTCTCTCTCTCTGTTCTCTCTCTCTCTCTGTTCTCTCTCTCTCTCTGTTCTCTCTCTCTCTCTGTTCTCTCTCTCTCTCTGTTCTCTCTCGCTCTCTGTTCTCTCTCGCTCTCTGTTCTCTCTCTCTCTCTGTTCTCTCTCTCTCTCTGTTCTCTCTCTCTCTCTGTTCTCTCTCTCTCTCTGTTCTCTCTCTCTCTCTCTCTGTTCTCTCTCTCTCTCTCTCTGTTCTCTCTCTCTCTCTCTCTCTGTTCTCTCTCTGTTCTCTCTCTCTCTCTCTGTTCTCTCTCTCTCTCTGTTCTCTCTCTCTCTCTGTTCTCTCTCTCTCTCTGTTCTCTCTCTCTCTCTGTTCTCTCTCTCTCTCTGTTCTCTCTCGCTCTCTGTTCTCTCTCGCTCTCTGTTCTCTCTCGCTCTCTGTTCTCTCTCGCTCTCTGTTCTCTCTCGCTCTCTGTTCTCTCTCGCTCTCTGTTCTCTCGCTCTCTGTCTCTCTCGCTCTCTGTTCTCTCTCGCTCTCTGTTCTCTCGCTCTCTGTTCTCTCGCTCTCTGTTCTCTCGCTCTCTGTTCTCTCGCTCTCTGTTCTCTCGCTCTCTGTTCTCTCGCTCTCTGTTCTCTCGCTCTCTGTTCTCTCGCTCTCTGTTCTCTCGCTCTCTGTTCTCTCGCTCTCTGTTCTCTCGCTCTCTGTTCTCTCGCTCTCTGTTCTCTCGCTCTCTGTTCTCTCGCTCTCTGTTCTCTCGCTCTCTGTTCTCTCGCTCTCTGTTCTCTCGCTCTCTGTTCTCTCGCTCTCTGTTCTCTCGCTCTCTGTTCTCTCGCTCTCTGTTCTCTCGCTCTCTGTTCTCTCGCTCTCTGTTCTCTCGCTCTCTGTTCTCTCGCTCTCTGTTCTCTCGCTCTCTGTTCTCTCGCTCTCTGTTCTCTCGCTCTCTGTTCTCTCGCTCTCTGTTCTCTCGCTCTCTGTTCTCTCGCTCTCTGTTCTCTCGCTCTCTGTTCTCTCGCTCTCTGTTCTCTCGCTCTCTGTTCTCTCGCTCTCTGTTCTCTCGCTCTCTGTTCTCTCGCTCTCTGTTCTCTCGCTCTCTGTTCTCTCGCTCTCTGTTCTCTCGCTCTCTGTTCTCTCGCTCTCTGTTCTCTCGCTCTCTGTCCTCTCGCTCTCTGTTCTCTCGCTCTCTGTTCTCTCGCTCTCTGTCTCTCGCTCTCTGTTCTCTCGCTCTCTGTCTCTCGCTCTCTGTCCTCTCGCTCTCTGTCCTCTCGCTCTCTGTCCTCTCGCTCTCTGTCCTCTCGCTCTCTGTCCTCTCGCTCTCTGTCCTCTCGCTCTCTGTCCTCTCGCTCTCTGTCCTCTCGCTCTCTGTCCTCTCGCTCTCTGTCCTCTCGCTCTCTGTCCTCTCGCTCTCTGTCCTCTCGCTCTCTGTCCTCTCGCTCTCTGTCCTCTCGCTCTCTGTCCTCTCGCTCTCTGTCCTCTCGCTCTCTGTCCTCTCGCTCTCTGTCCTCTCGCTCTCTGTCCTCTCGCTCTCTGTCCTCTCGCTCTCTGTCCTCTCGCTCTCTGTCCTCTCGCTCTCTGTCCTCTCGCTCTCTGTCCTCTCGCTCTCTGTCCTCTCGCTCTCTGTCCTCTCGCTCTCTGTCCTCTCGCTCTCTGTCCTCTCGCTCTCTGTCCTCTCGCTCTCTGTCCTCTCGCTCTCTGTCCTCTCGCTCTCTGTCCTCTCGCTCTCTGTCCTCTCGCTCTCTGTCCTCTCGCTCTCTGTCCTCTCGCTCTCTGTCCTCTCGCTCTCTGTCCTCTCGCTCTCTGTCCTCTCGCTCATCTGTCCTCTCGCTC